>NW_024401875.1:0-16829 GCF_016859285.1 Xiphias gladius | reverse complement strand
TTAAAATAAAAAAAACTACACAATAATGAGATCTAGTTTGTTAGAAAATGAGAATATGATTTTAATTTTATAAATGTACAAGGAAAAGCTTTAAAATGTGCAACCAAAATACATTGCAGTAATTTTTAGCTATATGTTTCAAATGAACTTGTTTTGAATATTTAATCGAAGCCCGGTCAGAGGAGCATGGAAGAAAATGAGGCTAGGTAACAGAGAAGGTAAGTTGAATTTTTAAGTGTGGTTTTTTTGTTTTTTTCTAAATTAAACTTAATTTATTTATATATACGGCTTTCATCGCCTCCACGCTGAGTTTGTGTATCGCTTGTGTCTGTATGGTAAAAGAAACAACGGTTTTCTGCATCACTTTCTCTCCTTTCTAAATATCCAGGTCACCCAAGACCTTTAACTTTTGCATGTGTTAGGCTGATATTCCTTCAGATTTTCACTGCCTGCTGGCGGTTTCAATGTCCTAACCCGGTAACTAATGTGGAGGAGCTTGCTGCTGAAGGGCACCGCCTTTCTCCTGCAGGTGGCAGACCCAAAGTTTCTCCTCCAAAGACATTTTCGTCCCTGTGTTTTGAGACCTGTCACTCACAGGCTCATTCACAGGCCTCCTGAGGCTCCATGTGTCCCAAGGCGTCGGGCGCAGGCTACTTCGTGGCACACAATGTGATCAGGACTTATAAAAGACGCTAAGTCTACTGTGGAGTTCCCCAGAGCCCCATCACGGTGACAGATATCAAACAGTATATCCGCCCAAAGATAGTCCCTTCCACGATGGCTACAGTTGCCTCCACGTCCGAGTATTTTTGTCGATTCGTCTGCCAGGAAGGAGAGTTTCTCCCTGTTCATCGACCAAACCACGGGGCAGTTTCTGTGTAAAGACACGCTGGTGGGAGGGAGCTGGGAGGACCTCCAGGACTGTCTGGAGGTGATGCAGAAGGAGGGGCAGGACTGCCTCTCCCTCAATTCAGCGAAATGCTGTAGTTTATATGATGGTGTTGATGATGTGAAGAGGATGAAGGAGACTCCGCTGTCACTGTCTTGATTGCATATAAAGGTTTATTACAAAGAAGAACAGCGTCAAATCAAGCATCTTCAGATCTGCTTGTGAGAGGGTGTGAAGCCAATGAACCACTCTGAAATTCAGCCTTGACTCACCGACTCTTAAATAGGACAGTTGTTTTCCAAAAAACTGTCAGACCCTTGACCTATGGCCTCTGAGCCATATCTCTATTTTCACACATGGTTTATATTCTACATATATGACCATACACCTCAATGCCTTTGGTAACGCTCATCCCACCATGGCCGGACGAAAGAACCCATGAGGAGGGTAAGATTTGTGAACGCTGCCCTCAGGGCCGTCAAAATCATGAAGCTCGAAACCATAAAACATGAGCTCTTTGTTAGGCAAAATGCCCATCATGTTACTCGTTCCTACATGGCCCGACAAAACAACCCACGAAGAAGGGTAAGATTTGTAGATGCTGTCTCTCAGGGCCGCCCAAATCACAAATAAAGCAGAAGCTCAAAGATATTCCAATGATGAGCTCACCTCCACCCTGAGCAACGTCTCCGAAAGCAGGAAGAACAGAGCCAGCAGAAGGTGAACAAGGTGAAGGAGCAGATCCACCAGAGCAAAATGAAAACCTGCACCTGAAGAAGGAGGAAAATCTCTCTGACAGGCTCGCAAGCAAGACCGAAGGCCAGCTGATGAACATGGGAGATGATTTAAAAATACTAGTTACAACAATAAAAGGCTACAAACTGACAAAAAATGTAAAGAAAAACTGACAAAATAGTATGAACAACAATAGAATAAAACTGATATATAGTAAATATATTATATTTTAGATTTCTTTCAGTTGCTAGGAAGCCTTCTTAATATCAAATCTATTTGAAACATATCAGGGATTTAAAAGCTTGGTAAATGCCTGAGCTCTTATTATAGATAAAACAAGTGTTAAACCAGTGTAAAAAAAAAAAGTCTAAAATGGGAGTAATGAGTAGATGATCGGTCTCTAAAAGGCTAGCAGCAGAATTTTGGAAAGCTGATAATGATTTAAGGGGCAACTGAGCAGTAAAAGTTCATAACCTGAAAAGGCAAAAACAAAGATAGAAATGAATATTTCTATCTTAACAGTCGATCAGATGATCATGTGTAATAAGAAAGGTGTTGCACATAGTGACAAACCCACAGAGAATTATAACCCAACTCTGCAGCTGCTCTCAGCTCTATGGAGCATTTTGGCATCTTTCAGCTCTTTTTGGGCTTTTTTAAGCTCCAAAGTCCACAGCAGGTAGCGGTTTTCAGCAAAAAAACAAAACAAAACAAAGAAAAAAAGCTCTGATAAACACTACCTATACAATACCTGCCCATCACCAAACGGCAGAGAGACAAAGCTGGCAACAGGCTTAAAAAATATATATATATTAAATGTTGTGTTTCGTTTTGTTTCAGTGCATTTTAGTGGCCAAAACTCAAGTAAGGCAGCTTTAAAAACTTGATTTTGTTATTGTAAATCTGTTTGTATAATGGCAGGTTCCAGTTCTGTGTTTTTAAGTTTGGAAGCTGATGCATATCATCTGTTTAAATATGGATCGTAGCTCGTAAAGCATAGGAAATAAAAAGAAAAAAAACATTCAAACGCACAGCAGGCCAAAGTTTATTTTTAATCCACCAGTCCTGAAAAATAATATATTTGGGGCAGGAAGGCTGGGCTGTGTACCAGAGTTTGACTATGAGGTGTAAACACTTGTATATGTGACTATCTACTTTATTATCTCTTATCCACTCTGCACAGTTTACATTCAAACATATATAGTTTATCTTAATATATGTTTATGTTATTTACGTTTCTTTGTTTACCAGGTCCTACTGGCAGTGGGAAGACCACCTTTATCAGTGAGTTGGCCCTGGACCTTTACATGAGGCCGCCAAGAACTGAGGCTGTTTTGAGAGCAAAGGGAGACCCAACCCAATATTAGTACGGTGTTCCTAATTAAGGGCTCAGTGAGTGTACATAGAACCTTTATCAACTTAAAATACACAGTTAATAATAATAATGATGATGATGATGATGATGATGATGATGATGATGATGATGATTATTGTTGTTGTTATTGTACCTGAGTGAAAATGAATGGGACTTTTCTTTTCGTAACCAGGGTCACTCGGAATAGCGCCGCACACTTTTATCTACAGGAAAGAAAGAAAGAAACAAACAAACAAACAAACAAAAAAAGCTGTCAGATTTCACTGGCAAAAAAGTCTGATGCGGCATTCTATTCTAGAACTTCAGACTTCAAAGGACAAAAACTTCCGTGACGCGGCATTCTAGAACCCTTACAACCTTTAAGAGACCTCCAAACTCAACAGAGTAACATATCTCCTACACACAAGTATCGGTACCACAGTCTTCACGGTCAGAATCTACAACAGAGACCCTCTTACACATACACACCTGCAGTCTACAGACTACTACGTATATCTACCGATAACTACAGTCTACTACAGGCAAGTGCAGTACCAACAATCGGCCACCGCTTCACACCTCTACATCATCTTTGTTTCTCGTTGCAATGGCAGAACGAAACACAGGAAAAAGGGTGAGATTTGCAGATGAAGTCCTTCAGGGCCATCCACATCGTAATGGACGAGAGGCTCAAAGATATGAAGGCAATGAGTTCCCCGTTCATCGAATAGCTGCGGGACGAAAGAACCCACAACAGTGGGTAAAATCTGCACGCTGCCCTCAGGGCCGTCCGAATCCTGACCGAGCTGAAACATTTCGCTACGATGAGCTCTCAATTCAGCTAAATGCCTTTGGTAACGCTCATCCCACCATGGCCGGACGAAACAACCCACGAAGAAGGGTAAGATTCGTGGACGCTGCCCCTCAGGGCCTTCAAATGATGACAACCTCTTGAATGAGGAAGCTTGGAAGATCAAGTACAACGCTCTGGAGGAGAAGTTCAGATCGGAGCTCGCCAAGAGAGAAGAGAGTTTTGGCAAAATACAGGAGGAATGGCAGAAAAAACTGCAGATGGAGAACAAAGTACTGCAAGAGGAGATGAAAGATCTGCGAGAAGAGAACAAAGTACTGAAAGAGGAGATGAATGAACTGCACATGAAAATGTATGTGATGGAAGAGAAGAAGAAAGAAGTGCAGATAATAATGGATTTCGTGGGAGAGGAGAGGACAGAACTGTACAAGCAGAACGATGAACTCATAGAGGAGAACAAAGAACTGCACAAGCGGGACAACAAACTCCAAGAGGAGAAGGAAGAACTGAAGAAAATGATGAATGTAATGGAGGAGGAGAAGAAACAAGTGCAGATAATAATGGATTTAGTGGGAGAAGAGAGGAAAGAACTGCACAAGCAGAACAAAGAACTCCTAGAGGAGAACAAAGAACTGCACAAGCAGAACAATGAACTCCTAGAGAAGAAGAAAGAACTGCACAAGCAGAAGAATGAACTCCAAGAGGAGAAGGACGAACTGCAGAAAGTGCATAACGCACTGGAAATGGAGAAAGAAGAACTGCAGTCAGAGTACAAAGTACTGGAGGAGTTCTGTCTGAAAACACAGAAGAGCCGACATTTCTGGTTTTGGAAGAAGACAAAAGAGGAGAAGATGGAGAAAAAGGAAAAAGAGGAGGAGAAGGAGGCACGAAAAGAGAAACAGAAAGCAGAGAAAGCAAAGAAGCAAAGCAAAGAAAAGGAGAAGATGGAGAAAAAGTGGAGTCGTTGGAGCTGGTTGCACAAGAAAAAGAAGTGTGACAGCGACAGCAAGATGGAGGAGGCTGCCGGTTTTTCAGCTCAGGCTGGACAACAGTAGCTCCCTCCTCACCCATTCATCTCTCCACTTCTCCCCCATGCCCCCTTCCTTCCCTGTCTCCCCAGCGTCTCCTTCTATCCACCCTCCCTACCTCGCCACTCCCTCTATATTTCTTCTATCTCCTCACCCCAGCCTCCCCTCGCACTCCTCTATATTTCTTCTATCTCCTCACCCCCAGCCTCCTCGCTTACCCCTCTATATTTCTTCTATCTCCTCACCCCCACCCTCCTTCGCTTACCCCTCTATATTTCCTTCATTTCTCACCCTTTTCCCTTCCGATCCCAATCACCCTCACCCCTTCCCTTACCCCCAACCCTCCTATCTCTGCCCCCCATCTCTACCCCCCCCCAATAAAACTTAATAAAAAATTTAATCAAATAATTCAATCATGTTTCTGCATATAACAGCCTCTCTGAATAAAACAAAATAACTACTACTGTATAACATGGTCTGTTATTAAGTAGATGCACTGGTACAGTATCTGTTATAAAATATGATGTTTTAAGTTTGAAGAAAAACCAGCATTTTGCTTGTATGTATCTGTATATGTGTTAAGAACGCTGAGGTCGCCTGTGGAGGGGAGGCAGTGCGTGCCTTTTTCCAGTCACAAATGATGAATTCAGGATGTGAACTGCAAAGAAAGCAGAGAGTAGTTTTTGCCAACATCCGCCTTGTTGAATTTGAAGAAAATCACCCACTGGAGGAGTGTTAGTTTTCTGTTCCCGTTACAGTCGGTACGGAGGACAGCTCTGTAATGAAGGTTAGGAATTGCCCCCCAAAGCTATCGCACAACCATCTGTCGTGTTCATTTAAGCTCTGGGTCATCTAAGGTTGTGTAGCAAGGAAACGTTGAAACCTCAATCAGTATTAAACTGTAAAAACGTGTACATTCCGGTGTCATACAAATAAAAAAGGTGTACATCAGATATGTGTCTTGTCTGTTAATTGTTTTAACTGTAGTAAAATCAGTTAAAACTGATGATGCAGGCAGCACCGCTGGAGTCAGTCTTGACTCTGACAAGCTGTTCAAACACAAGTCAACACAAAGTCTCACTTTAAACACCAATGCCAGCATTTGCGCAAAAGAAATCTATTTTATTTCATTCAAAGTTCCATCTGCTCTTCGGCGCTGCAATTATCACAGGAATCTCCAAATAACTCTGCAACTAAAAACAGTTATCTGCTTTTTAAGACGCCAGCTGACAAGCCACTGGTGGATTCATGGGAAGTCTATTCAAGCCTGGCATTCGGAGCTGGCACTGCCTCTTTTTCTGCACGGCTCAAGTGGCTTTGCTGCCACCACCAGGCAGAAGGACATGCCAAAAAATGTGCAGTCGGTAGTGGGGTCTTCGGCTGGAAATATCCAACAAATACACTGGAAAATTGCTGCAAACGTGAGAACTACTTGACCTGTGCAGACACTTGAACTAATCCAAAAAAAAAAAACTCTCAAGATTGATTAAAGTCGGTGGAAACATCCAAACTGTTTGACTTTAACTCAAGTCATCATTCAGCGTCCCTGTTTTTCTGTGGTCTGATGGTGCCGATAGAGGGGGGCCGGTTGGTGAATGGGTGCCACTGGCCCTGGATACTGGGGTGGTCTGTGTGGAAGGGTTTGCGGATGCGGATGATGTCCAGGCCGGACTGATTGGTCAGTTTGGTCAGAAGCTCTGAAATCTGCGGAGACGTTTTGCTTGTGACAGTTTCTTCCCTCACATTGCCGTTTACTGCGGGAAGGAAAAAAAGAGGAAATCACTAATCGTACTTTTGTTATTGACGGACCTGGTTACTGTGAAATGGAACTGAGTCAACGAGAGCATGGGACTCTGGGTGAGACAAATTTACTAAGTCGTGTGAAAGCTCCAGTGGCACTTCACTTCTACCTGAATCAATAGAGGTCTCAGAAAAGCCAGTGTTACACTGCCCCCTACAGTATCTAAGAGTAGTAACAAAAATAATCCCACTACTACACTTACTGTAGTTCATTTATTCTTAAACTTGTCACAAACCTCTAAAGACTGATTTCCTGTTTTTTTTAATAGATCAATTTTCTTCAGAAGTCTGCTGAAAGTGTATCAATATCAATCAAGATCAATAAGAAAGAAAAAAACAAGTGTTTAGTCTTTTTAACTAAATTGTTCATTAAATAGACCATAAATAAAACTGCAGCCGTACTAACGGAAAAGTTTAGGAAAACTGAGAGTGTTCACCTAATAAAATTCCACTTAATGAATTCAAAAGAGTCTATTGGACAGGTCACAGCAGGTCGACTGAACATGTAATAACAATGTAAGATTTGTCTACAGGCACATACAATTCAACATACAATTCAACATATATGACGGATAAAGCTTCGAATAATAAATGTTTACTTTGGTTTACATGGATCTCTGTCTATATTTCAAACCTATAAGAATTTGACAGTAGGTTCAATGAAACTCTCTGGAAATCATCAGCTGCCTATAAACTCAACGCAACCACATTAACTAAAATGACTCTCAAGGAAAGTCACAGGAAACCACTTGTAGTGATCTCGTCTGTCCGGTTCAAATTAATCACTGTAAGTGGATGATTATAATAATTCTCCTTCAAAAAATATTTTTTTTCTTATTTCATGCAGAATACATCTAACTGACATTTGTATATCACAGTGAATATGAAGTAATGAAACGGACAGCTTTGCTATATACTGCTTTAAAGATAAAATAGCATAAACTGCGCCGTGGCCCGTCGCCTGCTCCAAGCCCAGTCCGAATGGTCAGGGTGAAAGCATTACACTCCACTCACGTGACATACCTGCTACTGGGAGACAGCGGGGACGATAATTACGCACTGTAAAAGTCCCAAAACGCGAGCGGAGCAGGAACAGGAGGGCAAAATAACTCACTTGAGCCACACGTAACACACGCACCCGCGCACACACACACACAGTCTTAGCATATGAAAGCTTGCAGTAGTAGTCTAAGTTTTAAATTCTTTTTCCATACGTTGTCATGCATGAAAAGACCCAAAGTGAACACTGTGAGCGGACTACTTGATTACTATCAGCAAATTACATAAAGAGGATTTGTATAGGAATGATTCTGTCCCAGGTTTTGTGATCCCTATAAGCAGTTGATCACTGTAACTGATCCCTGTAAACGGTTTCCACTGTAGTTAGGAAATTACAGGACCTGTGAAATCAATCATTACAATGAATTCTAGAGATTTTTTATTTAGTACTATAATCAAGAAAGAGATTCAGGTTTAGTCAAAGTCAAAACAAAGTAATGAGCACTTACAGTACTCTGCAACTATTTTGGGTATCCTGCAGGACTGAGGAGACACATACACGACAGTTCCAGGGTTGTTCTTGGCATAATCCACCGCTCCCTCTTCAATAAACTCCCTGAAAAAGAAGATGACGACAATGATTTGGTGTTGTTAGTGCTGGTAACCACGAATCTTTGACGCTGCTTTTTGTCATGCTGGACTTGATGCTTATTTTCACTATTCGTCACAGTGCAATGTGCAAAGTGAGCACATGTATTCAAACCATATACCTATCTCAAGGGCAATTTTGTGGTATTTTACCTGAGCGTTACCAGTTTCTGCTGCTTTATATTTAAAATCCATTACATTTCACAAAATACTATACTTTTTACTGCACTACATTTATCTAACAGCTATAGTTACTAGTTACTTTAAGATCAAGATTTTACATGCAAAACATATGCTCAATAAATAAAATTACAGATTAAACTTCCAAACAGTTTGTAAAATAGTTATAAACAGCCCCCCAAAAAACCAGCCGCAACATTAAAATGCTACAAACATGTTTATGCATTAGTGATAGCATTCAAATGATATAATATATAATAATTAGGCCTGGAAATATCGATTTATGATTATTATCATTACCAATTAATCTGCTGATATCCTGTATGGTCAATTAATAAACTGGTCAGTGAAATGCAACAAAATTATTCAAAAAATGACAAAAGTAAAAAGATGACACAATCAAATTGTTTATAACTTATCCTCTGAGACTCTATCTATGCAGTGCAGAGTTACACTGCACTTTTAACCATTAAGTAATATGTCATGTGACAGAGCCAGGTTGATTTCAAATTAGTGAGAGTTTAGCGGTTCGCTTGTTTTACTCTGTTTGTCACATGTCAAAAGGTGACTTGTCAAAGCAGCTGAACCCGTGTGGTTGGGAGAACGTGTCCGGTGGATTCCTCAGTATCACTGAACAGCTGTATGTTTCCAGCTGCTCTGCCCCGGCTATGGAAAAACTACCAACTTCACTGACCCTGCACAAACACACACTGAACACAGAGCGTTAAAGGAGCAGCTCAGCCCAAATACCAATGAATAACTGATTCCAACCCTTTTTGACCGTATGGACATTGTTTTTTTTGACGAGAGCCCAAAACCGAAATGCTGAATTTTGTCTGTGTGGCTGTAAAACATGAAGTTTGATTTCTGATTTTCCTCTGGGCTTTAGCAGTTTTGTTCCTCATATTGTGATGTTTGGCTAGGCAGGCAAGACAGTCTTATTTCACATGTGAATGTTGATTTGGATAAATCTCCTGGATAATGTAACAATTATATAAGTGTCACTTTCATTTCTGACGAATCATGTTTTGTCCATCATTTGGGCAGAAGGGTAAAAATACCCATGAGCCTCGGCGAAAGCCAGCAGAGATGAGAATCGAGCTGTACTCAATTCAGAATTTCGCCTGTGAATTCATGAACAAAAACATGTCGCTATAGTTGCTAAATTCATCCAAAATTCACCCAGAATCCGAAACTGAATTATTTTAAATTATTTACTGGTATTTACATAAAATCAACAATGTGAACAAATGTTTTCCCAACAGTGTAATCTTTAGCTTTAACCTGCCATTAACAGTGCATGTAACAGAATTTTATTTAATTAAATTAATTTTACAGCTGATCTATATTTAAACTGCAATTTCAAACAGCCGAGTAGGAAAAACAGTTCACTTCAGCCTCCGACTTGAAATTCCGAGTCAGAGATATGGTAAGTTTCTAACTGCAACAATATCTGTCGCCAGAAAAGAACCAAAGACGTGTCAGCAAACTGTTGGCAGAATGGCTGCACTTCAGGCTATTTATCTGCTGTGTCTGCAAGATTAGCCCTAGGGCTGACCGCTTGGAAGAATGTGTCAACACTCCCAAGCTGGAATAATGTTTTTTTTTTTCTGTTCGGTGATTGAATCTTGCTTGTTGAAATGCACTCTGGGGGTTGTAGTTACAATCTCTACTGATCACTTCAGTAAGAACCAGATATTTTCTTAAACAGCTGTTTATCTCTTGTATCGATGATCCAGCCACGACAGTTCCATGTAGATCCATGCTATAAAAGTGCCTCAGTCACAAAACACTGTCTATGGGAAAATTAATTGGACTTTTCGTAACCAGTGTCACTCGGAATATCGCTCACACTTTTATCTACAGGAAAGAAACTAACAAACAAAAAAACAAACAAACAAACAAACAAAAAAAGCTGTCAGATTTCACTGGCAAAAAAGTCTGATGCGGCATTCTATTCTAGAACTTCAGACTTCAAAGGACAAAAACTTCCGTGACACGGCATTCTAGAACCCTTACAACCTTTAAGGAGACCTCCAAACTCAACAGAGTAACACATCTCCTACACACAAGTATCGTGTACCACAGTCTTCTACGGTCGGAATCTACAACAGAGACCTCTACACACACACCTGCAGTCTACAGACTACTACGCACATCTACGGATAACTACAGTCTACTACAGGCAAGTGCAGTACCAACAATCGCCACCGCTTCACACCTCTGCATCATCTTTGTTTCTCGCTATGATGGCAGAACGAAACACAGGAAAAAAGGTGAGCTTTGCAGATGAAGTCCATCAGGGCCAACCACATCATAATGCACGTGAGGCTCAAACATATGAAGACAATGAGTTCCCTTCAACTAAATAGCTGCCAGGACAAAAGAAGCGAAAACAGTGGGTAATACCAGACGTGCCGCCTCAGGCCGTCTGAATCCTGACCGAGGTCAAACATATCACAGCTGGCCCTTCAGGGCCATCCAAATCAGAATGGACAAGGGGCTCAAACAGATGAAGACAATGAGTTCCCTGTTCAAAAAACAGTGGCCAACACCTGTACGTGCTGCCCCTCAGGGCCGCAGAAGGTGAACAAGGCGAAGGAGAAGGTCGACCAGAGCAAAAATAAAAGCCTGCACTTGAAAAAGGAGAAGAATCTCTCTGACAGGCTCGCAAGCCAGACCGCAAGCTGGGGCAAAAAGCAGACCAAGGAGGAGAAGAAAGACCTGCTGAAAATGAAGAATGTATCGGAGGAAGTGCAGATGGCGAACAAAGTACTGCAAGAGGAGATTAAAGATCTGCAGGAACGAACGACGACTGAAGGAGGAGATGAATGAACTGTGGGATGAGTACAACGATTGGAGGATAGGATCGATGAACGGCAGGAAGAGAACGACAGACTGCAGGAGGAGATGATTCAACTGCAGAAAAGGATGACTGTACTTGAAGGGGAGAAGAACGGACTGCAGAAGAACAATAAATACCTGGTAGATGAAAAGAAAGAACTGCATAGAATGATGAGTGTAACAGAAGAGGAGAAGATAGAACTGCAGAAAAGGATGAATGTAATGGAGGGGGAGAAGACAGAACTGCAGAGGGAGAACGAAGAACTCCAAACGGAGAAGAAAGAACTGCACAAGCAGAAGAATGAACTCCAGGAGGAGAAGACAGAACTGCAGAAGCAGAAGAATGAACTCCAAGAGGAGAAGACAGAACTGCAGAAGCAGAAGAATGAACTCCAAGAGGAGAAGAAAGAACTGCAGAAGCAGGAGAATGAACTCCAAGAGGAGAAGATAGAACTGCAGAAGCAGAAGAATGAACTCCAAGAGGAGAAGACAGAACTGCAGAAGCAGAAGAATGAACTCCAAGAGGAGAAGACAGAACTGCAGAAGCAGAAGAATGAACTCCAAGAGGAGAAGAAAGAACTGCAGAAGCAGAAGAATGAACTCCAAGAGGAGAAGAAAGAACTGCAGAAGCAGAAGAATGAACTCCAAGAGGAGAAAGACGAACTGCAGAAGCAGAAGAATGAACTCCAAGAGGAGGACGACGAACTGCAGAAAAGGATGAATGTAATGGAAGAGGAGAAGACAGAACTGCACAAGCAGAAGAATGAACTCCAAGAGGAGAAGGACGAACTGCAGAAAAGGATGAATGTAATTGAAGAGGAGAAGACAGAACTGCAGAGGGAGAACAAAGAAATCCAAGCGGAGAAGGAGGAACTGCACAAGCAGAACAAAGACCTCCAAGAGGAGAAGGAAGAACTGCAGAAAATGAGTAACGCACTGGAAGTGGAGAACAAAGAACTGAAGGAGTTCTGTCTGAAAAGACAGAAGAGCCGACATTTCTGGTTTTGGAAGAAGACAAAAGAGGAGAAGATTGAGAAAAAGGAAAAAGAGGAGGAGAAGGAGGCACGAAAAGAGAAACAAAAAGCAGAGAAGGCAAAGAAGCAAAGAAAAGAAAAGGAGAAGATGGAGAAAAAGTGGAGTTGTTGGAGCTGGTTGCACAAGAAAAAGAAGTGTGACAGCGACAGCAAGATGGAGGAGGCTGCCGGTTTTTCAGCTCAGGCTGGACAACAGTAGCTACCTCCCCACCCATTCATCTCTCCACTTCTCCCCCACACCCCCTTCCTTCCCTGTCTCCCCCAGCGTCTCCTTCTCTCCACCCTCCCTACCTCGCTTACTCCTCTATATTTCCTCTATCCCTGTCTCCCCCAGCCTCCCTCGCTTACCCCTCTATATTTCCTTTATTTCCCTCACCCCTATCCCTCACCCCCTTCCCCTTACCCCCAACCCTCCTATCTCTGCCCCCCATCTCTACCCCCCCCCAATAAAACTTAATAAAAAATTTAATCAAATAATTCAATCATGTTTCTGCATATAACAGCCTCTCTGAATAAAACAAAATAACTACTACTGTATAACATGGTCTGTTATTAAGTAGATGTACTGGTACAGTATCTGTTATAAAATATGATGTTTTAAGTTTGAATTTAAACAAAACTAAGCCATATTTTGACAGGATGAATGTCACATAATAAAAGTTGTCCTTCCAAATGGCATTTTAGCCTGTGGTAAATTACAGGAGCTGCTTCTGTAATATAAAATGATATTCTGCAGGAAAACCATGTGACCTCACTGACAGGCCTATGATTATATTTAATGTTATCATAATTTACTGGTAATTGGTTCACTATGATTTAATTATTAACCGACAATGAATGTTTCTTTAATGGCGGACCAGACTTTTTTACAGTAAAGAAGTTGCAAAGTAAACTTGTTCTTTTGTTGCTGGACTTTAACCCTTCAGATTTTTTCCCCTCTTGATGAACCATGGAAGTATGTGAAGTTGTGCCAGAAATCCCTACTCTGTTTTTACGGTTTTAAAGAAAAAAAAGAGAGAGAGACTGGCATGTGTTAAATTCATGAATCTCACTACACATCAGATCAGGCTCTACAAAGTCAGACCGGCAGACACACCATCGCCTGAAACGTAACAAGACAGGCCCCCGAGACAAATGTGGGAGAAACCAGTCATCATGGTAAATGGTTTCCCCATTCTTCAAGACGATGCATGGAAACATAACTACCCCTATAACCACAAACGTCTGAAACTAATGGTTAAGGAATGAATGAATTACTCGACTGACAGAAATTTAATCACCAACTTTTTTGATAGTCAGGTCAGTCTTTCAGCACGCTTTCCATGCAGAAATGCCAAAATTCTCTGTTTCCAGCTTCTAACTCTGAGGATTTGCTGCTTTTCTCTGTTTAATGTCACCGCAAACCGTACGTCCTGGGTTTTGGACTGTTGCTCGACAAAACGACATCTGATGTCATCAACTTGTGGGAATAATGGGATTTTTTTTTCTTGGCCCACTTTGGGCCCCTTAATACCAACTGAGCGTGGTTTGAATGCCACAGCCTATCCGAGTATTGTTGCTGACCATGTGCATCCCTTTATGGCCACGGTTTACCATCATCTAATGGCTACCTCCAACATGATATTGCTCCATGTCACAAAGCAAAAGTCGTCTCAAACTGGTTTCATCATCATGACAACGAGTTCAGTGGACGTCAGTGGCCTCCCCAGTCGCCAGATCTGGATCCAGTGGAACACCTTTGGGATGTGGTAGAACAAGAGATTGGCAGCATGAATGTGCAGCTGAAAAATCTGCAGAAACAGTGTGATGCAATCATGTCAACATGGACGAGAGTCTCAAAGGACTGTTTCCAATCTCTTGTGGAATCCAGGCCATGAAGAACTGAGGCTGTTTTGAAAGCAAAGGGAGGCCCTTCCCACTATCAGTACGGTGTTCCTAATAAAGTGCTCAGTGAGTGTACATATGACCTTTATCACCTTAAAATACACTTTTAATAATAATAATAATAATAATGATTATTATTATCATTGTTGTTATTGTACCTGACTCCCAACGAGCTCTGTGTGTTCTTGGAGAAGATGATAGAGATCCGCTTGAGCTGGCAGACGAGCGACCGACCCGCTCTGAAGAACACTTCTCAGGAAGCGACTCTGCGCCCTCTGGCCGCCATCTTTAAAACCGCTCAGTTAATTATCAGCTAGTAACTCAATTACCGTGGAAACCGTCCGACAAACGCAAACCTGCTGAGCGATTAAACAGCTCTAACATTCATAGAGGACGACTTCAATGGCGCCTGTATAGCGCCAGTGTCCAGAACAGGCTCCGGAGTGAAACATATAACAGATTTTACTTTTTTAAACAAATTTTTTAAAAATCCTTAAAAACAAAAAAACTACACAATAATGAGATCTAGTTTGTTAGAAAATGAGAATATGATTTTAATTTTATAAAATGTACAAGGAAAGCTTTAAAATGTGCAACCAAAATACATTTGCAGTACCTTTTCGCCGTATGTTTCACATGGACTTGTTTTGAATACGCAGCGAAAAGCCCAGGTCAGAGGAGCATGGAAGAAAATGAGGCTAGTAAGGCGGTAACAGAGGCGGTAAGTTGAATTTTTATGTGTGGGGTTTTTTCTAAATTAAACTTAATTTATTTATATATACGGCTTTCATGCGCCTCCACGCTGAGTTTTGTGTATCGTTTGTGTCTGTATGGTAAAAGAAACAACGGTTTTCTGCATCACTTTCTCTCCTTTCTAAATATCCAGGTCACCCAAGACCTTGCAACTTTTGCATGTGTTAGGCTGATATTCCTTCAGATTTTCACGCCTGCTGCGTTTCAATGTCCTAACCCGGTAACTAATGTGGAGGAGCTTGCTGCTGAAGGGCACCGCCTTTCTCCTGCAGGTGGCAGACCCAAAGTTTCTCCTCCAAAGACATTTTTCGTCCCTGTGTTTGAGACCTGTCACTCACAGGCTCATTCACAGGCCTCCTGAGGCTCCATGTGTCCCAAGGCCGGGCGCAGGCTACTGTGGCACACAATGTGATCAGGACTTATAAAAAGACGCTAAGTCTACTGTGGAGTTCCTCAGAGCCCCATCACGGTGACAGATATCAAACAGTATATCCGCTTCCAAAGATAGTCCCTTCCACGATGGCTACAGTTGCCTCCACGTCCCGAGTATTTTTGTCGATCTGCCTGCCAGGAAGGAGAGTTTCCCTGTTCATCGACCAAACCACGGGCAGTTTCTGTGTAAAGACACGCTGGTGGAGGGAGCTGGGAGGACCTCCAGGACTGTCTGGAGGTGATGCAGAAGGAGGGCAGGACTGCCTTCTCCTCAATTCAGCGAAATGCTGTAGTTTATATGATGGTGTTGATGATGTGAAGAGGATGAAGGAGACTCCGCTGTCACTGTCTTGATTGCATATAAAGGTTTATTACAAAGAAGAACAGCCAAATCAAGCATCTGCAGATCTGCTTGTGAGAGGGTGTGAAGCCAATGAACCACTCTGAAATTCAGCCTTGACTCACCGACTCTTAAATAGGACAGTTGTTTTCCAAAAAACTGTCAGTCACATACAGTTTTAGTTACAAAGCATTACTGCAAGACCCCTTTCTGAGGACCATTGACCTATGGCCTCTGAGCCATATCTCTATTTTCACACATGGTTTATATTCTACATATATGACCATACACCTCATTTCCCCCCTTTTAGGCTTACAGAGCCTCAAAAAGAAAAGAATTACGACAAGTTTCATCAATCAATCATGACAGGAAATTCTTCTCACGGCCCTCGCTGCCTTAAGCGACCACATATAGTACTCCAAGACAATTAAGAAAAATTTGAGAAAAAAAAAAAAAATATATATATATATATATCTAGAGATATATATATATATATATATATATATCTAGAGATATCTCCTAGGCAAATACATATGGAAACCTCAGAAAATAAAATGAAATAATGTCCAAATTCAGGCTGGTCGTCCCATCTGACCCTCCAATGGACCTTTCCCTGCCTAGCACCAATCTCCCTAAGCACCGAGAAAAAGAAAATAAATGAGGTCCCAGTGTATTTACCTACTGACAAAGAACAACATTCTTAAAGCCATTAAAGTGAAAAGATCCCCAAGTAAAGCAAATTATCAATTTGGACTCAAGATATAAATGTCCTTTCTTAGATATTAGCAATATCACAGATTAAATTTCACAATGTAAAATGTATACATATACATAAGAGAAGACATAAGAAGGTATCACACTTCAGCTCCTCAGCAGCGTCGACTCTCGTTGTAGTGTTGATGGTCTTGTGAGTCCAGATATTTTAGTCTCACAGTGTCCTTGTTCATGGCCCTTCGTCCATTTTTCACCCTCCTTGTTCTGAGTGTTTGGGAACATCAGGTCCCCGAACAGTCAGCCACCTCACAGTTGTTTTTCCCCAATAACATTCTGGGAGAAAAGAAAGGAAACACCAACCAGTATCTTGCAAAAAGAAAAAAC
>NW_024401874.1:0-16700 GCF_016859285.1 Xiphias gladius | reverse complement strand
CAACTTTTTTGATAGTCAGGTCAGTGTTTCAGTACGCTTTCCATGCAGAAATGCCAAAAATTCTCTGTTTCCAGCTTCTTAACTCTGAGGATTTGCTGCTTTTCTCTGTTTAATGTCACTGCAAACCGAACGTCCTGGGTTTTGGACTGTTGCTCGACAAAACGACATCTGATGTCGTCAACTTGTGGGAACAATGGGATTTTTTTTTCTTGGCCCACTTTGGGCCCCTTAATACCAACCGATCGTGGTTTGAATGCCACAGCCTATCTGAGTATTGTTGCTGACCATGTGCATCCCTTTATGGCCACGGTTTACCATCATCTAATGGCTACCTCCAACATGATATTGCTCTATGTCACAAAGCAAAAGTCGTCTCAAACTGGTTTCATCATCATGACAACGAGTTCAGTGGACGTCAGTGGCCTCCCCAGTCGCCAGATCTGGATCCAGTGGAACACCTTTGGGATGTGGTAGAACAAGAGACTGGCAGCATGAATGTACAGCTGAAAAATCTGCAGAAAAGGTGTGATGCAATCATGTCAACATGGACGAGAGTCTCAAAGGACTGTTTCCAATCTCTTGTGGAATCCAGGCCACGAAGAACTGAGGCTGTTTTGAAAGCAAAGGGAGGCCCTTCCCACTATCAGTACGGTGTTCCTAATAAAGTGCTCAGTGAGTGTACATATGACCTTTATCACCTTAAAATACACTTTTGATAATAATAATAATAATAATAATAATGATGATTATTATTATCATTGTTGTTATTGTACCTGACTCCCAATGAGCTCTGTGCGTTCTTGGAGAAGATGATAGAGATCCGTTTGAGCTGGCAGACGTAGCGACCGACCCCGTTCTGAAGAACACTTCTCAGGAAGCGACTCTGCGTCCCTCTGGCCGTCATCTTTAGAACCGTCAGTTAATTATCAGCTAGTAACTCAATTACCGTGGAAACCGTCCGACAAACGCAAACCTGCTGAGCGCATTAAACAGCTCTAACATTCATAGAGGACGACTTCAATGGCTTGTGTATAGCGCTGTGTGTCCAGAACAGGCTCCGGAGTGAAACATAAAGCTTTAAAATGTGCATCCAAAATACATTTGCAGTACCTTTTCGCCGTATGTTTCACACAGAAGAGGCTGTTTTTGCACATGAGAGTTTTCAGTCATCTTCTCGTTTTCCTCAAAAGCCAGTTCAATATGAACCTCGACTGATTGAGAATATAGTCTAGCCAATGCACTCTGTGCAGACTGGTAAATGTGCTGGTAACGATGGAAGAATCTGTATACTTCAAACAAAATACTTGCGCGCTTGCGTATTTAGCTCTTTTTTTTTCAGTCTTTGCACAGTAGGTATTGTCACTTTTTGTGTGTACAGCTGAGTGCAGCATGCACCTCTTGTATGCAGGTATAAACTCTCTGCATTCAGACATTTTACCCCACTTCTGCTGATTCTGTGATCTTATGCCAAGCATCAGTCCCAAACTGGGAGAAAGATCTGATTCAGTGTAGCAGATAAAGGCCCGCCTCTTTAATGACTAGAAACTATTCGCAAAATATAAGAAATATAAATTGATTTGCGAGAGAGAGTGAACGTCGCTTAATGTGGCCACCCAGGCTTTCCCCACTCCATACCTAACCATTTAAGATCTCAGGAAATGACATGCAAAACATGTTCGCACTGGATATTCTCAAGACACCATGCTACTCAATTGTTTTTAGCTTGTGGCAGGCACCGAGGCCACTGTCCTCCACTGGGAAGGGAGCCTACATTATCCCAGAGACATTTACATACATTTATAACAGAGCAGACGTATAACATGAGCTTAGTTGGGGATAAAATGACAATTTTTTTTCAGAGCAGCGTTCAAGGTTTGTAACTTAGCAAAGCATCTTTATTTAGAGCCTTTAATGTCCCAGCATGGGTCGGCTGTGCCAGTTCCCATTGGGGAGCACAGGGTGATGGGAGCAGAGTGGCTCTGATGAAGGGAGCGTGAAAAAAAAAAAACAGAAAAGATTTTCACACAGTCAGGCATTTCATTCTTTAACTCCGTGCCTTTTATTAAAACAGGCAAAGCAGCCACAGCAACCGAAGTTTCATTTGACCTACAGTTGGTCATATAAATTTACAGATAACTTAAAATTTTGCAACTTTCATTGTTTAAGCAGTGACAGACACTAACTGCAGTGGTGAAAAGTAACTAAGTACATTTACTTAAGTACAATTTTGAGGTACTTATACTTGGCCATTTCCAGTTTCTGCTACTTAATACTTCTACTCGACTACATTTCAGAGAAAAATATTGTACTTTTTACTCCACTAAATCCTCTGACACACATAGTTACTAAGTACTTTTCAGATTAAGATTTTATAAATGAAATTAGAAAATATGCATTAAGAAAGATTTAACTACCCAACAGTATATACATATGTTAAAATGAGCTCTAACTTATAAATCCTGCTTATATGGTAATGAATTGGTAATAACATTTCAACATATAAATTGAATGTGCATAATCAGTGTTTGTACTTTGGATACTTTAAGTACATTTTGCTGCTAATACTTATGTACTTTTACTTAAGATTTTAAAAGCAGGACTTTTAAATGTAATGGAGTATTTTTTCATTATGGTATTGATACTTTTACTTAAAAGGTCTGAGTAGTTCCACCGCTGTCAATATGTCTGAGGGTGATTTAAAGTAAAGAGGCATCCGTATTCTTACCGAAAATGCAACCCAAGTACAGGGCACTCGGGAGAAAAGTAGCGAAATCAGCATCAGCATCCCGCCGCGGCGCTCGGCTCCTCTGTCGCTCACTCTTCACCATCCCCTGCAGTTATCTCGTGCTTTTATTCTACATAAATTTTCACAAACAGCCAAACCGTTTCCTGCAGCCAGAGTTGTCGATGCCAGCAGACTAGTACCCATCAATCAGCAGTAACTAGCAATCTCTCCCGGGGCACCTTTCACGCTCACTCCACGCGAGTCGTCTTATTCGTGTTTTCATCTGATGACCAGCATTTGCTTGTATGTATCTGTATATGTGTTAAGAACGCTGAGGTCGCCTGTGGAGGGGAGGCAGTGCGTGCCTTTTTCCAGTCACAAATGATGAATTCAGGATGTGAACTGCAAAGAAAGCAGAGAGTAGTTTTTGCCAACATCCGCCTTGTTGAATTTGAAGAAAATCACCCACTGGAGGAGTGTTAGTTTTCTGTTCCCGTTACAGTCGGAGGTACGGAGGACAGCTCTGTAATGAAGGTTAGGAATTGCCCCCCAAAGCTATCGCACAACCATCTGTCGTGTTCATTTAAGCTCTGGGTCATCTAAGGTTGTGTAGCAAGGAAACGTTGAAACCTCAATCAGTATTAAACTGTAAAAACGTGTACATTCCGTGTCATACAAATAAAAAAGGTGTACATCAGATATGTGTCTTGTCTGTTAATTGTTTTAACTGTAGTAAAATCAGTTAAAACTGATGATGCAGGCAGCACCGCTGGAGTCAGTCTTGACTCTGACAAGCTGTTCAAACACAAGTCAACACAAAGTCTCACTTTAAACACCAATGCCAGCATTTGCGCAAAAGAAATCTATTTTATTTCATTCAAAGTTCCATCTGCTCTTCGGCGCTGCAATTATCACAGGAATCTCCAAATAACTCTGCAACTAAAAACAGTTATCTGCTTTTTAAGACGCCAGCTGACAAGCCACTGGTGGATTCATGGGAAGTCTATTCAAGCGTGGCATTCGGAGCTGGCACTGCCTCTTTTTCTGCACGGCTCAAGTGGCTTTGCTGCCACCACCAGGCAGAAGGACATGCCAAAAAATGTGCAGTCGGTAGTGGGGTCTTCGCCGGAAATATCCAACAAATACACTGGAAAATTGCTGCAAACGTGAGAACTACTTGACCTGTGCAGACACTTGAACTAATCCAAAAAAAAACTCAAGATTGATTAAAGTCGGTGGAAACATCCAAACTGTTTGACTTTAACTCAAGTCATCATTCAGCCCCTGTTTTCTGTGGTCTGATGGTGCCGATAGAGGGGGCGGTTGGTGAATGGGTGCCACTGGCCCTGGATACTGGGGTGGTCTGTGTGGAAGGGTTTGCGGATGCGGATGATGTCCAGGCCGGACTGATTGGTCAGTTTGGTCAGAAGCTCTGAAATCTGCGGAGACGTTTTGTTTGTGACAGTTTCTTCCCTCACATTGCCGTTTACTGCGGGAAGGAAAAAAAGAGGAAATCACTAATCGTACTTTTGTTATTGACGGACCTGGTTACTGTGAAATGGAACTGAGTCAACGAGAGCATGGGACTCTGGGTGAGACAAATTTACTAAGTCGTGTGAAAGCTCCAGTGGCACTTCACTTCTACCTGAATCAATAGAGGTCTCAGAAAAGCCAGTGTTACACTGCCCCCTACAGTATCTAAGAGTAGTAACAAAAATAATCCCACTACTACACTTACTGTAGTTCATTTATTCTTAAACTTGTCACAAACCTCTAAAGACTGATTTCCTGTTTTTTTTAATAGATCGATTTCTTCAGAAGTCTGCTGAAAATTTATCAATATCAATCAAGATCAATAATAAAGAAAAAAACAAGTGTTTAGTCTTTTTAACTAAATTGTTCATTAAATAGACCATAAATAAAACTGCAGCCGTACTAACGGAAAAGTTTAGGAAAACTGAGAGTGTTCACCTGATAAAATTCCACTTAATGAATTCAAAAGAGTCTATTGGACAGGTCACAGCAGGTCGACTGAACATGTAATAACAATGTAAGATTTGTCTACAGGCACATACAATTCAACATACAATTCAACATATATGACGGATAAAGCTTCGAATAATAAATGTTTACTTTGGTTTACATGGATCTCTGTCTATATTTCAAACCTATAAGAATTTGACAGTAGGTTCAATGAAACTCTCTGGAAATCATCAGCTGCCTATAAACTCAACGCAACCACATTAACTAAAATGACTCTCAAGGAAAGTCACAGGAAACCACTTGTAGTGATCTCGTCTGTCCGGTTCAAATTAATCACTGTAAGTGGATGATTATAATAATTCTCCTTCAAAAAATATTTTTTTTCTTTATTTCTCATGCAGAATACATCTAACTGACATTTGTATATCACAGTGAATATGAAGTAATGAAACGGACAGCTTTGCTATATACTGCTTTAAAGATAAAATAGCATAAACTGCGCCGTGGCCCGTCGCCTGCTCCAAGCCCAGTCCGAATGGTCAGGGTGAAAGCATTACACTCCACTCACGTGACATACCTGCTACTGGGAGACAGCGGGGACGATAATTACGCACTGTAAAAGTCCCAAAACGCGAGCGGAGCAGGAACAGGAGGGCAAAATAACTCACTTGAGCCACACGTAACACACGCACGCGCGCACACACACACACAGTCTTAGCATATGAAAGCTTGCAGTAGTAGTCTAAGTTTTAAATTCTTTTTCCATACGTTGTCATGCATGAAAAGACCCAAAGTGAACACTGTGAGCGGACTACTTGATTACTATCAGCAAATTACATAAAGAGGATTTGTATAGGAACCTGTCCCAGGTTTTGTGATCCCTATAAGCAGTTGATCACTGTAACTGATCCCTGTAAACGGTTTCCACTGTAGTTAGGAAATTACAGGACCTGTGAAATCAATCATTACAATGAATTCTAGAGATTTTTTATTTAGTACTATAATCAAGAAAGAGATTCAGGTTTAGTCAAAGTCAAAACAAAGTAATGAGCACTTACAGTACTCTGCAACTATTTTGGGTATCCTGCAGGACTGAGGAGACACATACACGACAGTTCCAGGGTTGTTCTTGGCATAATCCACCGCTCCCTCTTCAATAAACTCCCTGAAAAAGAAGATGACGACAATGATTTGGTGTTGTTAGTGCTGGTAACCACGAATCTTTGACGCTGCTTTTTGTCATGCTGGACTTGATGCTTATTTTCACTATTCGTCACAGTGCAATGTGCAAAGTGAGCACATGTATTCAAACCATATACCTATCTCAAGGGCAATTTTGTGGTATTTTACCTGAGCGTTACCAGTTTCTGCTGCTTTATATTTAAAATCCATTACATTTCACAGCAAAATAGTTACTTTTAAGATTAAGATTTTACATGCAAAACATATGCTCAATAAATAAAATTACAGATTAAACTTCCAAACAGTTTGTAAAATAGTTATAAACAGCCCCCCAAAAAACCAGCCGCAACATTAAAATGCTACAAACATGTTTATGCATTAGTGATAGCATTCAAATGATATAATATATAATAATTAGGCCTGGAAATATCGATTTATGATTATTATCATTACCAATTAATCTGCTGATATCCTGTATGGTCAATTAAACTGGTCAGTGAAATGCAACAAAATTATTCAAAAAATGACAAAAGTAAAAAGATGACACAATCAAATTGTTTATAACTTATCCTCTGAGACTCTATCTATGCAGTGCAGAGTTACACTGCACTTTTAACCATTAAGTAATATCAGTCATGTGACAGAGCCAGATTGATTTCAAATTAGTGAGAGTTTAGCGGTTCGCTTGTTTTACTCTGTTTGTCACATGTCAAAAGGTGACTTGTCAAAGCAGCTGAACCCGTGTGGTTGGGAGAGCGTGTCCGGTGGATTCCTCAGTATCACTGAACAGCTGTATGTTTCCAGCTGCTCTGCCCCGGCTATGGAAAAACTACCAACTTCACTGACCCTGCACAAACACACACTGAACACAGAGCGTTAAAGGAGCAGCTCAGCCCAAATACCAATGAATAACTGATTCCAACCCTTTTTGACCGTATGGACATTGTTTTGATGAGAGCGCAAAACAGAAATGCTGAATTTTGTCTGTGTGGCTGTAAAACATGAAGTTTGATTTCTGATTTTCCTCTGGGCTTTAGCAGTTTTGTTCCTCATATTGTGATGTTTGGCTAGGCAGGCAAGACAGTCTTATTTCACAGGTGAATGTTGATTTGGATAAATCTCCTAGATAATGTAACAATTATATAAGTTTCCCTTTCATTTCTGACGAATCATATTTTGTCCATCATTTGGGCAGAAGGGTAAAAATACCCATGAACCTCGGCCAAAGCCAGCAGAGGTGAGAATCGGAGCTGTACTCAATTCAGAATTCCTCGTCTGTGAATTCATGAACAAAAACATGTCGCTATAGTAGCTAAATTCATCCAAAATTCACCCAGAATCCAAAACTGAATTATTTTAAATTTACTGGTATTTACATAAAATCAACAATGTGAACAAATGTTTTCCCAACAGTCTGTGAGGTCAGGTGTGTGTGGATCCAAGTGCAAGAGAGAGAAAGAGAGAGTCAGGCCGAAGTACAATGTCCAAAATTCAAATCTTTAATCCGAGAGACGTAGCAGAGGTCTAAATACCAGGAGTCAGTTAAACCAGGCAACAAGGCAGAATCGAGGGTCACAAAAATACCGGAAAAACAGATCATCCACAGGGAAGCAAATCGGGACTAAATGCTAGAGAGCTTGAACACAAATGGTAACAAAGACAATCTGGCAAGGCATGAGAAATGAGGCGGGGTTTAAATACACAGGGAACAAGACACAGGTGAAAGACATTAAGGTGGAGACAGTAATCAAAACAGGCGGAAGAACCAGGAAGTTAAAACAAACAGTAACAACAGAACCAAGACTTCAAAATAAAACAGGAAATGAATACAGATCCTGACAGTACCCCCTCCCTAAGGGACGTCCCCAGACGTGCCAGGAATGCCCGGGTTCAGTCTATGAAAGTCCCGTATCCGTGTTTTATCAAGAATGTCCCGAGCAGGAACCCAGGACCTTTCCTCTGGACCGTACCCCTCCCAATCAATGAGGTACTGACGGCCCCGCCCCCTACGACGAACAGCCAACAGTTTCTTTACCGAATAGACAGGACCACCTTCAACGAACCTGGAGGGGAGGAACAAAAGGCCTGGTCTTGATAGGCTTGATTCAGGAAACATGGAAGGTGGGATGGACCTCATGGTCCGAGGAAGATGAAGGCGACAGCAGGGTTGATGATCGCCGAGTTCGGGAAAGGGCCCACAAACCTGGGACCCAGCTATGACACTCCCGAACTGGCAGGTCTCGAGTGGAGAGCCATACTTTCTGGCCCACGGTGGCGAGAGCCGGTGGCGACGATTAGCGGACCTCTCATATCCAATATTGGTGCGTAGGAGGGCTGGTAGCTGGGAACCTGGTGCTGAGGCCTGGGGGGCTGGTAGCCGGGAACCTGGGGCTGAGGCCTGGGCTGAGGCCTGGTAGCTGGGAACCTGGGGCTGAGGCCTGGGGGGCTGGTAGCTGGGAACCTGGGGCTGAGGCCTGGGCTGAGGCCTGGGGGGCTGGTAGCTGGGAACCTGGGGCTGAGGCCTGGGCAGACCAGTAGGGGGGCATCGGGAGACCTTGCCGAGGATGACAGCTAAGAAGAGAGGAGGGCCCCCCATTGCAGGACTCGGGAACGGAGCGGGTCTGGAACAAAGAGCCGACCAGGAGGACAGCCATCAGGAACCTGGGCCTCCGAAAGGGCGTGCTGGACCTCTGCTCAATGTCCCAGGTCACCGCTGCGAACACACTGTCAGGGGGGCAAAATGGGAGCTGCATCCTGAGGGCGGTCTCCTGCCTCGAACTGCCTTGAAAGGGCATCTGGTTTGACATTACGAGTTCCAGGGTGATGTGGTGGCAAGGACCTGGCACGAACCTTATTAACCTCCTTCAGGTCCAGGTAGACTTCAGGCACCCTGGACAGGTCTGGAAACTCAGAAGAGGAATCAGCAGGCGGGGAAACCGACAGAGAAGACAAACAGGAAGACTGACAAGTAGGACTCCACTGTAACACTCTCCCAGTAGACCAATTCACGAGAGGGTTGTGTTTACACAGCCAGGGATAACCCAGGATAAGGGGGATTGGAGGAGACTCAATAATAAAAAATGAAATGGTCTCTTTGTGAGTACCTGACATCAACAGAGACAGAGGAGGGGTCTGGTCTGTGACCCAGTTGAGCAGGTGACCATCGAGAGCGCTGGCCCGGCGTGGCTTGGACAAAGGGTGGAGTTGTAGATTCAGCTGGTGGGCCAGGTTCAGATCCATGAAGTTGCCTGCCCCGGAGTCAATGAAGGCTGTAAGGGCCAGGGAATTCTGGGGAGAAGTGATGAGCTGAACAGGGGTCAAGGAGCGTGTTGGTCCAGAGGCAGTCACGGTGTGGCTCACCAGTAGGCCACTGTTACTGGTGAGCCAGGCCCTTTACCGGCACTGAGCCAGGAAGTGCCCCATTTCCCCACAGTAGAGGCACAGTCCTTCACGTTGCGGCGCTGGCGTTCCTGTTGGCTCAGACGGGCACGACCAAGCTGCATAGGTTCCTCCTGGGGACTAAAGGCGCAGATCCAGGGCCTGTAGCTCCTCTGAGCCGCTCTGCTCCTGCATCTGGTTGTCAATTTTAATAGCAAGTTCCACAAGACCCTCAAAACTTGTAGGAAGATCAACCATGGTAAGTCTGTCCTTTATATCTTCAGAGAGACTCAGGAAAAGGTGCCTGCAAGTGCTTTGTCGTTCCACTGACTCTCCGCAGCCAGAGTGCTAAATCTGATGGCATGATCAAATACACGGCTTCTACCTTGCTTGAGATTACGGCGTATGGGCTGCCTCACGGCCCGAGACAGGTTGACCAAAACCCGACCCAAAGCAGCAGAAAAAGTAGCCACAGAGTCACAGGTAGATGAATGTCTCTGCCACTCAGCCGTGGCCCACTCATGTGCTCTCGCCTGCGTGAGATTAGTGATCATAAAGGCTACTTTAGAACGCTCAGTGGCAAAGGTAAGAGGCTGCAGTTCAAAAGTTAGCGAGCAGAGTCAAAAATGAGCTGCACGTTTCAGGAGTGCCATCATACCTTCGATGGGGGTTGCTCTGGGTTCTGAAAAATGAACTGGAGGATCCTGGGTATTGGAGGTGGAGCAGGAACAGCTGGGCCTGTTGTAGCAGAAGACATGGAATCCAGACGAGTAACCACTTGGCAAGTCTGGGCAGCCAGGGCTTGTAGCTGCTCAGACAATGACTGAACTCCCGGTCCCAGGCTGGAAACTGCCCACTCCAAATCGTTGAGACGCTTCCTAGAGCTCCCAGAGCATGACAAAAATCTTCCTCCGCTGGGTCCGACATGGCCAGATTGTACTGTGAGGTCAGGTGTGTGTGGATCCAAGTGCAAGAGAGAGAAAGAGAGTCAGGCCGAGGTACAATGTCCAAAATCCAAATCTTTAATCCGAGAGACGTAGCAGAGGTCTAAATACCAGGAGTCTAAATACCAGGAATCAGTTAAACCAGGCAACAAGGCAGATCAGGAACAGGCAGAATCGAGGGTCACAAAAATACCGGAAAAACAGATCATCCACAGGGAAGCAAATCGGGACTAAATGCAAGAGAGCTTGAACACAATGGTAACAAAGACAATCTGGCAAGGCATGAGAAATGAGGCGGGGTTTAAATACACATGGAACAAGACACAGGTGAAAGACATTAAGGTGGAGACAGTAATCAAAAAAGGCGGGAAGAACCAGGAAGTTAAAACAAACAGTAACAACAGAACCAAGACTTCAAAATAAAACAGGAAATGAATACAGATCCTGACACAGTCTAGTCTTTAGCTTTAACCTGCCATTAACAGTGCATGTAACAGAATTTTATTTAATTAAATTAATTTTACAGCTGATCTATATTTAAACTGCAATTTCAAACAGCCGAGTAGGAAAACAGTTCACTTCAGCCTCCGACTTGAAATTCAGTCAGAGATATGGTAAGTTTCTAACTGCAACAATATCTGTCGCCAGAAAAGAACCAAAGACGTGTCAGCAAACTGTTGGCAGAATGGCTGCACTTCAGGCTATTTATCTGCTGTGTCTGCAAGATTAGCCCTAGGGCTGACCGCTTGGAAGAATGTGTCAACACTCCCAAGTTGGAATAATATTTTTTTTTTCTGTTCGGTGATTGAATCTTGCTTGTTGAAATGCTCTCTGGGGTTGTAGTTACAATCTCTACTGATCACTTCAGTAAGAACCAGATATTTTCTTAAACAGCTGTTTATCTCTTATATCGATGATCCAGCCACGAAAGTTCCATGTAGATCCATGCTATAAAAGTGCCTCAGCTGTCAGTCACAAAACACTGTCTATGGGAAAATTAATTGGACTTTTCGTAACCAGTGTCACTCGGAATATCGCTCACACTTTTATCTACAGGAAAGAAACTAACAAACAAAAAAACAAACAAACAAACAAAAAAAGCTGTCAGATTTCACTGGCAAAAAAGTCTGATGCGGCATTCTATTCTAGAACTTCAGACTTCAAAGGACAAAACTTCCGTGACGCCGCATTCTAGAACCCTTACAACCTTTAAGGAGACCTCCAACTCAACAGAGTAACATATTCCCTACACACAAGTATCGTGTACCACAGTCTTCTACGGTCAGAATCTACAACAGAGACCCTCTTACACATACACACCTGCAGTCTACAGACTACTACGTATATCTACGGATAACTACAGTCTACTACAGGCAAGTGCAGTACCAACAATCGGCCACCGCTTCACACCTCTGCATCATCTTTGTTTCTCGTTGCAATGGCAGAACGAAACACAGGAAAAAGGGTGAGATTTGCAGATGAAGTCCTTCAGGGCCATCCACATCGTAATGGACGAGAGGCTCAAAGATATGAAGGCAATGAGTCTCCCCGTTCACGAAATAGCCGTGGACGAAAGAACCCACAACATCGGGTAAAATCTGCACGCAGCTGCCCCTCAGGGTCGTCGAATCCTGACCGAGCTGAAACATTTCGCCACGATGAGCTCTCAATTCAGCGAAATGCCTTTGGTAACGCTCATCCCACCATGGCACGACCTAAAACAACCCACGAAGAAGGGTAAGATTCGTGGACGCTGCCCTCAGGGCCTTCCAAATGATGACAACCTCTTGAATGAGGAAGCTTGGAAGATCAAGTACAACGCTCTGGAGGAGAAGTTCAGATCGAGCTCAAGAGAGAAGAGAGTTTGGCAAAATACAGGAGGAATGGCAGAAAAACTGCAGATGGAGAACAAAGTACTGCAAGAGGAGATGAAAGATCTGCGAGAAGAGAACAAAGTACTGAAAGAGGAGATGAATGAACTGCACATGACAATGTATGTGATGGAAGAGAAGAAGAAAGAAGTGCAGATAATAATGGATTTCGTGGGAGAGGAGAGGAAAGAACTGTACAAGCAGAACGATGAACTCATAGAGGAGAACAAAGAACTGCACAAGGAACAAAAAACTCCAAGAGGAGAAGGAAGAACTGAAGAAAATGATGAATGTAATGGAGGAGGAGAAGAAACAAGTGCAGATAATAATGGATTTAGTGGGAGGAGAGGAAAGAACTGCACAAGCAGAACAAAGAACTCCTAGAGGAGAACAAAGAACTGCACAAGCAGAACAGAGAACTCCAAGAGGAGAAGACAGAACTGCACAAGCAGAAGAATGAACTCCAAGAGGAGAAGGACGAACTGCAGAAAGTGCATAACTTGACTGGAAATGGAGAAAGAAGAACTGCAGTCAGAGTACAAAGTACTGGAGGAGTTCTGTCTGAAAACACAAAAGAGCCGACATTTCTGGTTTTGGAAGAAGACAAAAGAGGAGAAGATGGAGAAAAAGGAAAAAAGAGGAGGAGAAGGAGGCACGAAAAGAGAAACAGAAATCAGAGAAGGCAAAGAAGCAAAGCAAAGAAAAGGAGAAGATGGAGAAAAGTGGAGTCGTTGGAGCTGGTTGCACAAGAGAAAGAAGTGTGACAGCAACAGCAAGATGGAGGAGGCTGCCGGTTTTTCAGCTCAGGCTGGACAACAGTAGCTCCCTCCTCACCCATTCATCTCTCCACTTCTCCCCCATGCCCCCTTCCTTCCCTGTCTCCCCAGCGTCTCCTTCTCTCCACCCTCCCTACCTCGCTTACTCCTCTATATTTCCTCTATCCCTCACCCCCACCCTCCTCCTTCACCCCTCTATATTTCTTCTATCTCCTCACCCCACCCTCCTTCGCTTACCCCTCTATATTTCCTTCATTTCCCTCACCCCTTTTCCCTTACCCCCATCTCAATCACCCTCACCCCCTTCCCCTTACCCCAAACCCTCCTATCTCTGCCCCCCCCAATGAAACTTAATAAAAAATTTAATCAAATAATTCAATCATGTTTCTGCATATAACAGCCTCTCTGAATAAAACAAAATAACTACTACTGTATAACATGGTCTGTTATTAAGTGGATGCACTGGTACAGTATCTTTTATAAACTATTTTGTTTTAAGTTTGAATTTAAACAAAACTAAGCCATATTTTGACAGGATGAATGTCACATAATAAAAGTTGTCCTTCCAAATGGCATTTTAGCCTGTGGTAAATTACAGGAGCTGCTTCTGTAATTTACAATGATATTCTGCAGGAAAACCATGTGACCTCACTGACAGGCCTATGATTATATTTAATGTTATTATAACTTACTGGTAATTGGTTCACTGTGATTTAATTATTAACCGACAATGAATGTTTCTTTTTAATGGTGGACCAGACTTTTTTTACAGTAAAGAAGTTGCAAAGTAAACTAGTTCTTTGTTGCTGGACTTTAACCCTTCAGATTTTTTTCCGTCTTGATGAACCATGGAAGTATGTGAAGTTGTGCCAGAAATCCTACTCTGTTTTACGGTTCTAAAGAAAAAAGAGAGAGAGACTGGCATGTGTTAAATTCATGAATCTCACTACACATCAGATCAGGCTCTACAAAGTCAGACCGGCAGACACACCATCGCCTGAAACGTAACAAGACAGGCCCCCGAGACAAATGTGGGAGAAACCAGTCATCATGGTAAATGGTTTCCCCATTCTTCAAGACGATGCATGGAAACATAACTACCCCTATAACCACAAACATCTGAAACAAATGGTTAAGGAATGAATGAATTACTCGACTGACAGAAATTTAATCACCAACTTTTTTGATAGTCAGGTCAGTCTTTCAGTACGCTTTCCATGCAGAAATGCCAAAAATTCTTCCAGCTTCTGAACTCTGAGGATTTGCTGCTTTTCTCTGTTTAATGTCACTGCAAACCGAACGTCCTGGGTTTTGGACTGTTGATCGACAAACCGACATCTGATGTCATCAACTTGTGGGAATAATGGGATTTTTTTTTCTTGGCCCACTTTGGGCCCCTTAATACCAACCGATCGTGGTTTGAATGCCACAGCCTATCTGAGTATTGTTGCTGACCATGTGCATCCCTTTATGGCCACGGTTTACCATCATCTAATGGCTACCTCCAACATGATATTGCTCTATGTCACAAAGCAAAAGTCGTCTCAAACTGGTTTCATCATCCTGACAACGAGTTCAGTGGACGTCAGTGGCCTCCCAGTCGCCAGATCTGGATCCAGTGGAACACCTTTGGGATGTGGTAGAACAAGAGACTGGCAGCATGAATGTACAGCTGAAAATCTGCAGAAAAGGTGTGATGCAATCATGTCAACATGGACGAGAGTCTCAAAGGACTGTTTCCAACATCTTGTGGAATCCAGGCCACGAAGAACTGAGGCTGTTTTGAAAGCAAAGGCAGGCCCTTCCCACTATCAGTACGGTGTTCCTAATAAAGTGCTCAGTGAGTGTACATATGACCTTTATCACCTTAAAATACACTTTTAATAATAATAATAATAATAATGATGATGATTATTATTATCATTGTTGTTATTGTACCTGACTCCCAACGAGCTCTGTGCGTTCTTGGAGAAGATGATAGAGATCCGTTTGAGCTGGCAGACGTAGCGACCGACCCCGTTCTGAAGAACACTTCTCAGGAAGCGACTCTGCGTCCCTCTGGCCGTCATCTTTTAACCGTCAGTTAATTATCAGCTAGTAACTCAATTACCGTGAAACCGTCCGACAAACGCAAACCTGCTGAGCGCATTAAACAGCTCTAACATTCATAGAGGACGACTTCAATGGCGTCTGTATAGCGCTGTGTGTCCAGAACAGGCTCCGGAGTGAAACATAACAGATTTTATCTTTTTAAACAAATTTTTTAAAAATCCTTAAAAACAAAAAAACTACACAATAATGAGATCTAGTTTGTTATAAAATGAGAATATGATTTTAATTTTATAAAATGTACAAAGAAAGCTTTAAAATGTGCAACCAAAATACATTTGCAGTACCTTTTCGCCGTATGTTTCACACGAACTTGTTTTGAATACGCACCGAAAAAGCCCGGGTCAGAGGAGCATGGAAGAAAATGAGGCTAGGTAACAGAGGCGGTAAGTTGAATTTTTAAGTGTGGGGTTTTTTTGTTTTTTTTCTAAATTAAACTTAATTTATTTATATATACGGCTTTCATGCGCCTCCACGCTGAGTTTTGTGTATCGTTTGTGTCTGTATGGTAAAAGAAACAACGGTTTTCTTCATCACTTTCTCTCCTTTCTCTAAATATCCAGGTCACCCAAGACCTTTGCAACTTTTGCATGTGTTAGGCTGATATTCCTTCGTATTTTCACGTCTGCTGCGGTTTCAATGTCCTAACCCGGTAACTAATGTGGAGGAGCTTGCTGCTGAAGGGCACCGCCTGTCTCCTGCAGGTGGCAGACCCAAAGTTTCTCCTCCAAAGACATTTTTCGTCCTTGTGTTTGAGACCTGTCACTCACAGGCTCATTCACAGGCCTCCTGAAGCTCCATGTGTCCCAAGGCGTCAGGGCGCAGGCTACTTCGTGGCACACACTGTGATCAGGACCTATAAAAAGACGCTAAGTCTACTGTGGAGTTCCTGTGAGCCCCCATCACGGTGACAGATATCAAACAGTATATCCGCTCAAAAGATATTCCCTTCCACGATGGCTACAGTTGCCTCCACGTCCCGAGCATCTTTGTCGATTCGTCTGCCAGGAAGGAAGTTTCTCCCTGTTCATCGACAAAACCACAGGGCAGTTTCTGTGTAAAGACACGCTGGTGGGAGGGAGCTGGGAGGACCTCCAGGACTGTCTGGAGGTGATGCAGAAGGAGGGCAGGACTGCCTCAGCCCTCATGTGCTGCTGGGATATCCAGAGAGTGTAGAGGAGCAGGAGGGAGCAGGAGAGGAGCTGAGGGAGGTGCAGACGATCTGGTCCAGCTCCGTGCCCCTCACTGACCTCCACGAGGACAGAGGCTCACCTTATTAAAACCATGTTCCAGGTATTGTATAGTGTGAATTAGTGGGAAATTAGTTCGTTATTGATGTTGCATCTGTTTATGATACTTATTAATTTTTCTTTTCTCTAAGTCAGGAATATAAAAATAAAAGCACCACTGCCCGGCACCATCACACATGGTCCACATCACAATCCCTAAAAAGCAGGAAACAACTTTTCTTTGAGGATCTAAAAAGATACTTTTGACCAAATTTGGAATAAATTGATAGAAATTTTTAAAAAACCCAATGCGAGCAGACTTTATATAAAATTCATTAAGGTTTTAATTTCTTTCTTCTTAGTGATGGGAACAGCAGAAATCTAAACTCCTTGCTTCTAACGTGAATCACGGAACATGGAGAGAGCAAATGTAAGAAAGTTATTTTGAAAATTAGATGACAGAAAGGAGAAGTGCGAGTATGTATATGCTGTGTGTATGTGGA
>NW_024401873.1:0-2970 GCF_016859285.1 Xiphias gladius | reverse complement strand
GAAAAATCTCCGGCTGCATAAGGGCAACTGCGGACAATGTCCATAGAATCATTGGCTGGAGTTCATGTGTGAAAATGACTCAGTTTTCACAGAAACAAGTGTTCGTAGGCATTTTTTCACTTAGGGCAGAGTTGGACTAGCTATGTACCCCTGGTTCCAGTCTTTATGCTAAGCTAGGCTAACCATGTCCCATAACCAGATCTGTACCAAACATGTACTTTGACTGGCATCATTCTCAGCTATAGGCAGTGGGCTAAACAGCCAAATGTAAGAGTTTGTTTAGAACAGTCCAGACAGATCAGGTGTGAACACAACTAAAGCTGGCTGTGACTGCAGGTCTGGATAAAAGGGTTCTGTATTTCCGGGTTTGAGTGATGAGTTTATATATAAGTTTACATATACAATTTTTTTTTTTTTTCTGGGGTCAAGTATGAGGCAGGAAACATTAGTGAATGTATCACATCTGTTGAGATCTCCACATGCCAGCTATTTAAAAGAGGCTGATGGAGAGCTACGCTATAAATAACGGTGGTGAGGGGATCAAAGTTTGTGTCCTTTTGCTGGACACAAACTGGAAGAAAATATGTCTCTTTTACAGGTGTCATTTTTGTAACAAAATCGAATGTTTGTCTTTGTCACAGCCGACAAGACTGACACAATGCATAGTGTCCGTGCTCTGGTTTAATCAAATTGATTTATCTTTTAACTTGCCAGGAAAGAGTTAAAACCCACTGTAATCACACTAGACTTTCTAAAAAATAAACTCATTGAATTAGGAGTCATAAAAAAATAGCTAAATAGCTAAAGTGATGTAGTCATAAACTACATTTTTCTTTAAAATGACACATTTGTATATTGGTACCATCCAGACAGGTTTTTGTTCTATGTTACCACATTCACTCATTCATCCAGACTGACCACTAGCCCTCGTTTTCTCCCACCGATCAGCCTCTAGAATGAGCACCAGAGAGAAAAAAAACAACAATAAAGGACTGATAAGAAGATGACTCAACTGTTTTGTTTGTTCGTTTGTTTATTCATTCATTCATTGATTCAGTCATTCATTCATTTTGCAGTTTGCTCCTAAAATGATGCAACTTTACTACACACCCAATTATATGTGTGAGTGAATAGGTCACTTCTGTCAACTATCAAAACACAAATGACATGACAAGGATAGGCTACAACAGACACAGACTAGGTTTTGAGAAACTGATACAACTAAATTTATTTTCAGTGAGATCTGATTAATTATATTCTAAGACCATATGGTAAAGAAATAAATGTAGTCCTCAATTAAAAGTACTATTAGTAGACTTAATATAGGAAAATGAATCAACTTATCCTTGATGAGGCAGCCTCCTGTAAATAGCTGGCATACATTTGATTTTATCTCAGAATAGTGATAAAATTGCATTGTTTGGCAATATCCATCACATTAGAGATGGGCCAATAAAGTTTCAATAAGATTACATGTCTCATTCAAATGGACTTTATATTTTTCAGAAGTCACATGAGTGCACATTAATGACACAACACAGTGTATACACACAAATATATACAGTATATATGCACAACAGCAGTTTCAGACCAAGCATACAAGAGCACTTGTATGCTAGTATTCTTAGAGCACAATTTTGCATTATTTGTACAAAATAGTGTTCAAAATTATCCTCCAAAGTGTTAACTAGGATGTTAATGACCCCATCAGAATGTAAATCACAATATCAATTTTCTAACCTTGTATACTGGTAATTTCTGATATTTTCTGCAATGCTTGAAATTCTTTACTCAAGTCACAGAAGAATCAGTGTCGAGTTATTATTTCAAAGATGAAATTTTGTACCTTTCTTCTCTACAGTAAATTGTTGCCAGCATATCCCCTCCCGAAGGTCCCAGAATCCCACTAGACGTGCGTAGTGAGGTCAGCATATTTGTGGTCAGTGTAGTCGAACTTTGGCCCCAGGACATGGTGTACAATCAGTACGGTGCCCACCACATCTTCATAAGAGAGTGTAGATGCTCTCTCAGTTGGCTACTGTATTAATGGTCAATGCTGAACTTATTTCTTACCACTTTAAAATTGAACAAAAGATGATGGAAAATTATGATCATCAGTACCAATATAAACATAAATAATTAGGTTGTCTGAGTAATATACTGGTTCCATTTGAAAATAAAATGAATAAGATTTGTTCTTTTCTAATACTTTTCTATTTCTTTTTTAAATAATTTAATTAATTTACCAAGCCAGTCAGTTCAGATCGTATTTTCTTCTTTATTTTCTGTCTTTCTTTGTTAGCCAGTCTAATCATCCATAAAATGGCACTCCTGCGAAGGCTGAGTCCACAAGTCTGGAGGATGGACATTTAGATTAACCCAGAATGGACTGTGTAAAGATCAAGTGCAAGATTCCATACCAAGAGAAGCTGAACAAGAAAGCAAAGGAGTACTACTTTGAGGAAACAAAAGAAATTAATGGGCTTGATCCGTAAGAACACAGACTGGTCAAATGATCTCAGTGACCTACTGCAAGTAACATTTCCAGACGTGTGTTCTTACCTTGTTGGTAGTGTGAGCATTTACACATTCAACCAGTTCAGCAATTATAAATCTCTTGATTCCTGCCCTATCAGGGTTTGCCCTATAACCCTATGCATTCTTCACAATAAAAGCATCCTGCTCTGTGGAAAGCTTTTAATGTGAAGCAGCAAGAGCAGAAAAGGTTTGGTGTGCATCAGCTGTGTTAGGCACAGCTCCAATACTGAAATTGGTTGGTAACAGTAAATTAAGACCTACATCTGAAAGTAGAAACAATATAGGCATGAAACTAAACTCCAATCCACGGAGATTCAGGCAGATAATATGAAAGTACTGAGAGCTGAACACAGAGGACTTGTAAAAACAAAACTTTCTCTGTAGTCTCCAGCTTAGAAATGTGAGTTTAGCTGCTGAGTACACAACTGAGGA
>NW_024401872.1:0-10604 GCF_016859285.1 Xiphias gladius | reverse complement strand
ATTTGAGTCAAATGAAGTTTTCTCATGCTAAAAGACGCCAGTGTAAAGTCAACATCTGCTGTGATTTTGGCCCGCTGCTCAAGACTACTGAAATCGTAAAATGAAAGCATGTTTGCCACATCATCAGTCATGCAATTTCTTAGGTTCCAAAATCTTAAAGTAGTTAGGAGATGAGCTTGAGGGCTCGACAAGTAAACATATCTTATATACACATATATGCGTAAGTTCCAAAAAGAAATGTTGTTTAGACTATATTATGTTCAAATTCCTCTCTCGTCATGTAATGAACATCAAATCCAACATGTACTATGCTTTTCAAAATAAAGTTTTATGCAAACTCAATTCAAAGCACATACTTACCGCTGCTTTCGAGTCTTTAAAGTAGAAAAAGTTTTTCTAAAACGATCTGGCAAGAATTAAGAGCCTAGCAGCTCAAATGAATATTTGAGTCAAATGCAGTTTTCATCGGCTAAAAGACGCCAAAAGTTCAATGATCTGCTGGTGATTTTGGCCTCGCCTGGCGCGACTGAAATCAAATGAAAAGCATGTTTGCCATCATCAGTCACATGCAATTTCTTAGGTTCCAAAAATCTTAAAGTAGTTAGGATGAGCTTGAGGGTCGACAACATATCTTATATACATATATTTATAGGTATGTTCCAAAAGAAACAAGTTGTTTAGATATATTATGTGGGCAAATTCCCTCTGCCGCGTAATGAACATCAAATCCAACATGTACTGCGCTTCAAGTAATTGTGCTTATGCAAACTCAATTCAAAGCATGGCATACTTACCTTTGAGCTTCGAGTCTTCTAAAGTAGAAAGTTTCTAGAAACAGACATCTGCAAGAATTATAGCCTAGCAGCTCAAAATTGCATATATTTGAGTCAAATGAAGTTTTCGCTAAGCATTGACGCCAAAAGTTAATCGATCTGCTGTGATTTTGCCCGTCTCAAGACTCGCCGAAATCAAATGAAAGCATGTTTGCCATCATCAGTCACATGCAATTTCTTAGGTTCCCGTAAAATCTTAAAGTAGTTAGATGAGCTTGAGGGGTCGACAACATATCTTATATACATATATATATAGGTATGTTCCAAAAGAAACAAGCTGTTTAGGACTATATATTATGTCTCAAATTCTCTCTCGTCATGGCTAATGAACGATCAAATCCAACACAGTCACTTATGCAGCCAAAAAAAGAAGTGCTTATGCAAACTCACATCTCAAAGTTACAGCACATACTTACCTTTTGCTTCGGGAGTCTTTAAAGTAGAACAGTTTTCTAAAACCATCTGGCAAGAATTAAGAGCCTAGCAGCTCAAAATGAATATTTGAGTCAAATGAGTTTTCTCGGCATCAGACGCCAAAACTCAACATCATCTGCTGTGATTTTGGCCCGTTTGGCAAGACTGAAATCAAATACGAAAGCATGTTTTGCCATCATCAGTCATGCACTTTCTTAGGTTCCAAAATCTAAAGTAGTTAGATGAGCTTGAGGGGTTTACGACAACATATCTTATATACATATATATATAGGGTGTATGTTCCAAAAAGAAAACAAGCTGTTTAGGACTATATTATGTTCAAATTCCTCTCTGGTCATGAATGAACATCAAATCCAACATGTATCACCAAGTGCTTTTCAAAATGTAAAGCTTATGCAAACTCAATTCAAAAGCACATGTACTTCTACCTTTTGCTTTTTGGGGAGTCTTCAGTAGAAAGTTTTCTAAAACGTATCTGGCAAGTAATCTAAGAGCCTAGCAGCTCAAATGAATATTTGAGTCAAATGCAGTTTTCGGCGAAATAGACGCCAAAAGTCAACATCTGCTGTGATTTTGGTCTGCCTCATGCCACTGAAATCAAATGAAAGCATGTTTGCCATCATCAAGTCATGCACCCTCTAGGTTCCAAAATCTTAAAGTAGTTAGGATGAGCTTGAGGGTCGACAAATTATATCTTATATACATATATATATAGGTATGTTCCAAAAGAAACAAGCTGTTTAGACTATATTATGTTCAAATTCCCTCTCCTCGTCATGAATGAACATCAAATAATCCAACATGTACTGGTGTTTTCAAAAAGTGCTTATGCAAACTCAATTCAAAGCACATACTTACTTACTGCTTCTTTCGAGTCTCTTCAAAGTAGAAAAGTTTAAACGATCTGGCAAGAATTAAGAGCCTAGCAGCTCAAAATGAATATTTGAGTCAAATGAAGTTTTCTCGGCTAACAGATCGCCTGCAAAAAAGTCAACATCTGCTGTGATTTTGGCCCGCTCAAGACTGAAATCAAAATGAAAGCATGTTTGCTATCATCAGTCATGCAATTTCTAGGTTCCAAAAATCTTAAAGTAGTTAGATGAGCTTGAGGGGTCAGACAACATATCTTATATACATATATTATATAGGTATAGTTCCAAAAGAAACAAGCTGTTTAGACTATATTATGTTCAAATTCTCTCGTCGCAATGAACATCAAATCCAACATGTACTGCAAGCTTTCAAAATTGTGCTTATGCAAACTCAATTCAAAGCATTATACTTACCTTTGGCTTTTTATAGTCTTTAAAAGTAGAAAGTTTTCAAAACGATCTGGCAAGAATTAAGAGCCTAGCAGCTCAAAATGAATATTTGAGTCAAATGAAGTTTTTCTCGCTAAAAGACGCCAAAAGTCAACATCTGCTGTGATTTTGGCCCGCCTACAAGACTGAGAAATCAAAATGAAAGCATGGCTATCATCAGTCATGCAATTTCTAGGTTCCAAAAATCTTAAAGTGAAGTTAGATGAGCTTGAGGGGTCGACAACATATCTTATATAAGCATATATATATAGGTATGTTCCAAAAGAAACAAGTTGTTTAGACTATATTATGTTCAAATTCCTCTCTGCCGCTGGAATGAACATCAAATCCAACATGTATCAAGTGCTTTTCAAAAAAGTAGCTTATGCAAACTCAATTCAAAGCACATACTTTTACCTTTGCTTCGAGTCTTCTTAAAGTAGAAAGTTTTCTAAAACGATCTGGCAAGAATTAAGAGCCTAGCAGCTCAAATGAATATTTGAGTCAAATGAAGTTTTTCAAGCTAACAGACGCCAAAAGTCAACATCTGCTGTGATTTTGGGCCCGCTCACATCAGCGACTGAAATCAAATGAAAGCATGTTTGCCATCATCAGTCATGCAATTTCTTAGGTTCCAAAATCTTAAAGTAGTTAGATGAGCTTGAGGGTCGACAACATATCTTATATACATATATGTTCCAAAAGAAAACAAGCTGTTTAGACTATATTATGTTCAAATTCCCTCTCTCGGGGTCAGCGTAAATGAACATCAAATCCAACTATGTACTGTGTGCTTTCAAAATTGTTTATGTAAACTCAATTCAAAGCACATACTTACCTTGCTTCGGGAGTCTTCTTAAAGTAGAAAGGTTGCTAAAACGATCTGCTAAGGCAAGAATTAAGAGCCTCCAGCAGCTCAAATGAATATTTGAGTCAAAATGAAGTTTTCAAGCTTAATAGACGCCTAAAAAGTCAACATCTGCTGTGATTGGGTTGGCCTGCCTACAAGACTGAAATCAAATGAAAGCATGTTTGCCATCATCAGTCATGCAATTCTTAGGTTCCAAAAATCTTGGGAAAGTAGTTAGATGAGCTTGAGGGGTCGACAACATATCTTATACATATATATATATATAGGTATGTTCCAAAAGAAACAAAGCTTGTTTAGACTATATTATGTTCAAATTCCCTCTCGTCGCTAATGAACATCAAATCGTAAACATGTACTGGTAGTTTTCAAAAAAGTGCTTTTATGCAAACTCAATTCAAAGCACACATTACTTCACCTTTTGCTTCGGAGTCTTTAAAGTAGAAAGTTTTCTAAAACGTATCTGGCAAGAATTAAGAGCCTGGCAGCTCAAATGAATATTTGAGTCAAATGAAGTTTTCTCGGCGAAAAGACGCCAAAAGTCAACTTAATATCTGCTGTGATTTTGGCCCGTCTCTAGTGCACTGAAATCGTAAAATGAAAGCATGTTTGCCATCATCAGTCATGCAATTTCTCTAGGTTCCAAAATCTTAAAGTAGTTAGATGAGCTTGAGGGTCGGTCAACATATCTTATATACATATATATAGGTATGTTCCAAAAGAAACAAGCTGTTTAGACTATATTATGTTCAAATTCTCTCTCGTCATGCTAATTTCTAGAACATCAAATCAAACATGTATCATGCGCTTACAAAAAGTGCTTATGCAAAACCTCAATTCAAAGCACATACTTAGCCTTGCTTCTCTGAGGTCTACTTAAAGTAGAAAGTTTAAACGATCTGGCAAGAATTAAGAGGCCTAGCAGCTCAAATGAATATTTGAGTCAAATGAAGTTTTCGGCGAACAGACGCCAAAATCGGTCAACATCTGCTGTGATTTTGGCCCGCCTGGGCAAGACTGAAATCAAATGAAAGCATGTTTGCCATCATCAGTCATGCAATTTCTTAGGGTTCCAAAAATCTTTGGAAAGTAGTTAGATGAGCTTGAGGTCGACAACATATCTTATATATATATATATAGGTATGTTCCAAAAGAAACAAGCTTGTTTAGACTATAGTATTATGTTCTAAATTCTCTCTCGTCATGCTAATGAACAACATCAAAATCCAACATGTACTGGTGTTTTCAAATTGTGCTTATGCAAACTCAATTCAAAGCAATACATACTTACTCTTTCTTTTGGGAGTCTTCTTTAAAGTAGAAAGTTTTCTAAAAACGATCTGGCAAGAATTGGAGAGTTTCCTCCAGCAGCTCAAATGAATATTTGAGTCAAATGAAGTTTTCTCGGCTAACAGACGCCAAAAGTCAACATCTGCTGTGATTTTGGCCCGTCTGCTTCAAGACTGAAATCAAATGAAAAGCATGTTTGCCATCATCAGTCATGCAATTTCTTAGGTTCCAAAAATCTTAAAGTAGTTAGATGAGCTTGAGGGGTCGACAACATATCTTATATACATATATATGTTCCACAAGAAAACAAGTTGTTTAGACTATATTATGTTCAAATTCCTCTCTCGTCGCTAATGAACATCAACCAAATATCGTACTATGCAAGCTTTCAAAAAAGTGCTTATGCAAAACCTCAATTCAAAAGCAATATACTTCTACCTTTGCTTTTGGGAGTCTTCTTTAAAGTAGAAAAAGTTTTCTAAAACGATCTGGCAAGAATTAAGAGCCTAGCAGCTCAAAATGAATATTTGAGTCAAATGCAGTTTTCTTCGGGCTTAATTAGATGCCAAAAGTCAATCATCATGCTGTGATTTTGGCCTGTCTAAGACTGAAATCAAATGAAAGCATGTTTGCCATCATCAGTCATGCAATTTCTTAGGGTTCCAAAATCTTAAAGTAGTAGTTAGATGAGCTTGAGGGGTCGACAACATATCTTATATACATATATATAGTTCCAAAAGAAACAAGTTGTTTAGACTATATTATGTTCAAATTCTCTCTCACGTCAGAATGAACATCAAATCTGGGTAACATGTACTGCTTTCAAAAAAGTGCTTGGTAAAACCACAGTAAAGCATATACTTTAACTTTAAGCTTTTGGGAGTCTTCTTTAAAGTAGAAAGTTGAATGAATATTTGTTGTGAAGTTTTCATACACGCCAGAATCAACAACTTCCTGATTTTGGACCTGCCTGCAAACTCAATTCAAAGCTAACATACTTACCTTGCTTGGGAGTCTTCTTAAAGTAGAAAGTTTTCTAAAACGATTGGCAAGAATTAAGAGCCTAGCAGCCTGTGTCAAATGAATATTTGAGTCAAATGCAGTTTTCGCTAAAGCAGCCACGAGAAGCTAAAGTCAATATCTGCTGTGATTTTGGCCTGCTCAAGACTGAAATCAAATGAAAGCATGTTTGCAATCATCAGTCATGCAATTTCTTAGGTTCCAAAAATCTTAAAGTAGTTAGATGAGCTTGAGGGTCGACAACATATCTTATATACATATATATAGGTATGTTCCAAAAGAAACAAGCTGTTTAGACTATATTATGTTCAAATTCTCTCTCGTCCGCTAATGAACATCAAATCCAACATGTATCATGCTTTCAAAAAGTGCTTATGCAAACCTGCTAATTCAAAGCACATACTTACCTTTGCTTCGGGAGTCTTCTAAAGCAGAAAGTTTTTCAAAACGATCTGGCAAGAATTAAGAGCCTAGCAGCTCAAATGAATATTTGAGTCAAATGCAGTTTTCGCTAAAAGAAGCCAAAAGTCAACATCTGCTGTGATTTTGGCCCGCTCAAGACTGAAATCAAATGAAAGCATGTTTGCCATCATCAGTCATGCAATTTCAGGTTCCAAAATCTTAAAGTAGTTAGATGAGCTTGAGGGGTCGACAACATATCTTATATACATATATATATAGGTATATTCCAAAAGAAACAAGCTGTTTAGACTATATTATGTTCAAATTCACTCTCTCGTCACGAATGAACATCAAATCCAACATGTACTGCGTTTTCAAAATTGTGCTTATGCAAACTCAATTCAAAGCACATACTTACCTTTGCTTCGAGTCTTTAAAGTAGAAAGTTTTCTAAACGATCTGGCAAGAATTAAGAGCCTAGCAGCTCAAATGAATATTTGAGTCAAATGAAGTTTTCGTAATAGACGCCAAAAGTCAATATCTGCTGTGATTTTGGCCTGCCTGGCAAGACTGAAAATCAAATGAAAGCATGTTTGCCATCATCAGTCATGCAATTTATTGTGTTCCAAAATCTTAAAGTAGTTAGATGAGCTTGAGGGGTCGACAATATATCTTATATACATATATATATAGGTATGTTCCAACAGAAACAAGCTGTTTAGACTATATTATGTTCAAATTCTCTCTCGTCATGTAATGAACATCAAATCCAACATGTACTGCGCTTTCAAAATTGTGCTTATGCAAACTCAATTCAAAGCACATACTTACCTTGCTTCGGGAGTCTTCTTAAAGTAGAACGTTTTCTAAAATGATCTGGCAAGAATTAAGAGCCTAGCAGCTCAAATGAATATTTGAGTCAAATGAAGTTTTCTTCGGCGAACAAACACCAAAAGTCAACATCTGCTGTGATTTTGGCCCGTCTCAAGACTCGAAATCAAATGAAAGCATGTTTGCCATCATCAGTCAGTGCAATTTCTTAGGTTCCAAAATCTAAAGTAGTTAGATGAGCTTGAGGGGTCGACAACATATCTTATATACATATATATATAGGTATGTTCCAAAGAAACAAGTTGTTTAGACTATATTATGTTCAAATTCTCTCTCGTCATGTAATGAACATCAAATCCAACATGTACTGCGTTTCAAAATTGTGCTTATGCAAACTCAATTCAAAGCACATACTTACCTTGCTTCGAGTCTTCTTAAAGTAGAAAGTTTTCTGAAACGATCTGGCAAGAATTAAGAGCCTAGCAGCTCAAATGAATATTTGAGTCAAATGCAGTTTTCTCGGCTAAAAGAAGCCAAAAGTCAATGATCTGCTGTGATTTTGGCCTGCTCAAGACTGAAATCAAATGAAAGCATGTTTGCCATCATCAGTCATGCAATTTCTTAGGTTCCAAAATCTTAAAGTAGTTAGATGAGCTTGAGGGGTGACAACATATCTTATATACATATATATATAGGTATGTTCCAAAAGAAACAAGTTGTTTAGACTATATTATGTTCAAATTCTCTCTCGTCAAGTAATGAACATCAAATCCAACATGTACTGCGTTTTCAAAATTGTGCTTATGCAAACTCAATTCAAAGCACATACTTACCTTGCTTCTCGAGTCTTCTTAAAGTAGAAAGTTTTCTAAAACGATCTGGTAAGAATTAAGAGCCTAGCAGCTCAAATGAATATTTGAGTCAAATGCAGTTTTCGCTAAAAGACGCCAAAAGTCAACATCTGCTGTGATTTTGGCCTGCCTAAGACTGAAATCAAAATGAAAGCATGTTTGCCATCATCAGTCATGCAATTTCTTAGGTTCCAAAATCTAAAGTAGTTAGATGAGCTTGAGGGTCGTCGACAACATATCTTATATACATATATATATAGGTATGTTCCAAAAGAAACAAGCTGTTTAGACTATATTATGTTCAAATTCCTCTCGTCGTAATGAACATCAACCAACATGTACTGTGCCAAAATTGTGCTTATGCAAACTCAATTCAAAGCACATACTTACCTTGCTTCGGGAGTCTTCTAAAGTAGAAAGTTTTCTAAAACGATCTGGCAAGAATTAAGAGTTTAGCAGCTCAAATGAATATTTGAGTCAAATGAAGTTTTCTCGGCGACAGACGCCAAAGTCAATCTGCTGTGATTTTGGCCCGCTCAAGACTGAAATCAAATGAAAGCATGTTTGCCATCATCAGTCATGCAATTTCTTAGGTTCCAAAATCTTAAAGTAGTTAGATGAGCTTGAGGGGTCGACAACATATCTTATATACATATATGTTCCAAAAGAAACAAGCTGTTTAGACTATATTATGTTCAAATTCCTCTCGTCATGTAATGAACATCAACCAACATGTACTGCGTTTTTAAAAAAGTGCTTATGCAAACTCAATTCAAAGCACATACTTACCTTGCTTCGGGAGTCTTCTTAAAGTAGAAAGTTTTCTAAAACGATCTGGCAAGAATTAAGAGCCTAGCAGCTCAAATGAATATTTGAGTCAAATGTAGTTTTCTCGCTAAAAAGCCAAAAGTCAATATCTGCTGTGATTTTGGCCCTGCTCAAGACTGAGATCAAATGAAAGCATGTTTGCCATCATCAGTCATGCAATTTCTTAGGTTCCAAAATCTTAAAGTAGTTAGATGAGCTTGAGGGGTCGACAACATATCTTATATACATATATATATATGTATGTTCCAATAGAAACAAGCTGTTTAGGACTATATTATGTTCAAATTCTCTCTCGTCCGCGAATGAACATCAACCAACTAAATATGTACTGCGCTTTCAAAATTGTGCTTATGCAAACTCAATTCAAAGCACTTACTTACCTTGCTTCGAGTCTTCTTAAAGTAGAAAGTTTTAAACGATCTGGCAAGAATTAAGAGCCTAGCAGCTCAAATGAATATTTGAGTCAAATGAAGTTTTCAAGTAACAGACGCCAAAAGTCAACATCTGCTGTTATTATGGCCCGTTCAAGACTGAAATCAAATGAAAGCATGTTTGCCATCATCAGTCATGCAATTTCTTAGGTTCCAAAATCTTAAAGTAGTTAGATGAGCTTGAGGGGTCGACAACATATCTTATATACATATATGTTCCACAAGAAACAAGATGGTTGGACTCTATTATGTTCAAATTCCTCTCTCGTCGCTAATGAACATCAAACCAACATGTACTGCGCTTTTCAAAAAGTGCTTATGCAAACTCAATTCAAAGCACATACTTACCTTGCTTCGAGTCTTCTTAAAGTAGAAAGTTTTCTAAAACGATCTGGCAAGAATTAAGAGCCTAGCAGCTCAAAATGAATATTTGAGTTAAATGCAGTTTTCGCTAAAAGAAGCCAAAAGTCAACATCTGCTGTGATTTTGGCCCGTCAAGACTGAAATCAAATGAAAGCATGTTTGCCATCATCACTAATGCAATTTCTTAGGTTCCAAAAATCTTAAAGTAGTTAGATGAGCTTTGAGGGTCGACAACATATCTTATATACATATATATATAGGTATGTTCCAAAAGAAACAAGCTGTTTAGACTATATTATGTTCAAATTCCTCTCTCGTCATGTAATGAACATCAAATCCAACATGTACTGCGCTTTCAAAATTGTGCTTATGCAAACTCAATTCAAAGCACATACTTACCTTGCTTCGAGTCTTCTTAAAGTAGAAAGTTTTCTAAAAACGATCTGGCAAGAATTAAGAGCCTAGCAGCTCAAATGAATATTTGAGTCAAATGAAGTTTTTCTAACAGACGCCAAAAGTCAACATCTGCTGTGATTATGGCCGTCTGCTCAAGACTGAAATCAAAATGAAAGCATGTTTGCCATCATCAGTCATGCAATTTCTAGGTTCCAAAATCTTAAAGTAGTTAGATGAGCTTGGAGGGTCGACAACATATCTTATATATATATATATGTTCCACAAGAAACAAGCTGTTTAGACTATATTATGTTCAAATTCCCTCTCTGAATGAACATCAAATCCAACATGTACTGCTTTTCAAAATTGTGCTTATGCAAACTCAATTCAAAGCACATACTTACCTTTGCTTCGAGTCTTCAAAGTAGAAAGTTTTCTAAAAAATCTGGCAAGAATTAAGAGCCTAGCAGCTCAAATGAATATTTGAGTCAAATGAAATTTTCTTGGCGAACAGACGCCAAAAGTCACCATCTGCTGTGATTTTGGCCCGTCTGCGCACTGAAATCAAATGAAAGCATGTTTGCCATCATCAGTCATGCAATTTCTTAGGTTCCAAAATCTTAAAGTAGTTAGATTAGCTTGAGGGGTCGACAACATATCTTATATACATATATATATAGGTATGTTCCAAAAGAAACAAGCTGTTTAGACTATATTATGTTCAAATTCCCTCTCGTCATGAATGAACATCAAAT
>NW_024401871.1:0-28492 GCF_016859285.1 Xiphias gladius | reverse complement strand
GAACAGACGCCAAAAGTCAACATCTGCTGTGATTTTGGCCCGTCTGATCACTGAAATCAAATGAAAGCATGTTTGCCATCATCAGTCATGCAATTTCTTAGGTTCCAAAATCTTAAAGTAGTTAGATGAGCTTGAGGGGTCGACAACATATCTTATATACATATATGTTCCACAAGAAACAAGCTGTTTAGACTATATTATGTTCAAATTCCCTCTCTCGTCGCGAATGAACATCAAATCCAACATGTACTGCGTTTTCAAAAAAGTGCTTATGCAAACTCAATTCAAAGCACTTACTTACTTTGCTTCGAAGGTCTGCTTAAAGTAGAAAGTTTTCTAAAACGATCTGGCAAGAATTAAGAGCCTAGCAGCTCAAATGAATATTTGAGTCAAATGAAGTTTTCTCGGCGAAAAGACGCCAAAAGTCAACATCTGCTGTGATTTTGGCCCGTCTGCGCACTGAAATCAAATGAAAGCATGTTTGCCATCATCAGTCATGCAATTTCTTAGGTTCCAAAATCTTAAAGTAGTTAGATGAGCTTGAGGGGTCGACAACATATCTTATATACATATATATATAGGTATGTTCCAAAAGAAACAAGCTGTTTAGACTATATTATGTTCAAATTCCCTCTCGTCATGTAATGAACATCAAATCCAACATGTACTGCGTTTTCAAAATTGTGCTTATGCAAACTCAATTCAAAGCACATACTTACCTTGCTTCGAAGGTCTGCTTAAAGTAGAAAGTTTTCTAAAACAATCTGGCAAGAACTAAGAGCCTAGCAGCTCAAATGAATATTTGAGTCAAATGAAGTTTTCGGCTAACAGACGCCAAAAGTCAACATCTGCTGTGATTTTGGCCCGTCTCAAGCGCACTGAAATCAAATGAAAGCATGTTTGCCATCATCAGTCATGCAATTTCTTAGGTTCCAAAATCTTAAAGTAGTTAGATGAGCTTGAGGGTCGACAACATATCTTATATACATATATATAGGTATGTTCCACAAGAAACAAGCTGTTTAGACTATATTATGTTCAAATTCTCTCTCGTCATGTAATGAACATCAAATCCAACATGTACTGCGTTTCAAAATTGTGCTTATGCAAACTCAATTCAAAACACATACTTACCTTGCTTCGGGAGTCTTCTTAAAGTAGAAAGTTTTCTAAAACGATCTGGCAAGAATTGAGAGCCTAGCAGCTCAAATGAATATTTGAGTCAAATGAAGTTTTCGGCTAAAAGACGCCAAAAGTCAACATCTGCTGTGATTTTGGCCCGTCTCAAGACTGAAATCAAATGAAAGCATGTTTGCCATCATCAGTCATGCAATTTCTTAGGTTCCAAAATCTTAAAGTAGTTAGATGAGCTTGAGGGGTCGACAACATATCTTATATACATATATATATAGGTATGTTCCAAAAGAAACAAGCAGTTTAGACTATATTATGTTCAAATTCTCTCTCGTCATGTAATGAACATCAAATCCAACATGTACTGCTTTTCAAAAAGTGCTTATGCAAACTCAATTCAAAGCACATACTTACCTTGCTTCGAGTCTTCTTAAAGTAGAAAGTTTTCTAAAACGATCTGGCAAGAATTAAGAGCCTAGCAGCTCAAATGAATATTTGAGTCAAATGAAGTTTTCTCGCTAAAAGACGCCAAAAGTCAACATCTGCTGTGATTTTGGCCCGTCAAGACTGAAATCAAATGAAAGCATGTTTGCCATCATCAGTTATGCAATTTCTTAGGTTCCAAAATCTTAAAGTAGTTAGATGAGCTTGAGGGTCGACAACATATCTTATATACATATATATATAGGTATGTTCCACAAGAAACAAGTTGTTTAGACTATATTATGTTCAAATTCCTCTCGTCGCGAATGAACATCAAATCCAACATGTACTGCTTTTCAAAAAGTGCTTATGCAAACTCAATTCAAAGCACATACTTACCTTGCTTCGAGTCTTCTTAAAGTAGAAAGTTTTCTAAAACGATCTGGCAAGAATTAAGAGCCTAGCAGCTCAAAATGAATATTTGAGTCAAATGAAGTTTTCGCTAAAAGACGCCAAAAGTCAACATCTGCTGTGATTTTGGCCCGCTCAAGACTGAAATCAAATGAAAGCATGTTTGCCATCATCAGTCATGCAATTTCTTAGGTTCCAAAATCTTAAAGTAGTTAGATGAGCTTGAGGGGTCGACAACATATCTTATATACATATATATAGGTATGTTCCAAAAGAAACAAGCTGTTTAGACTATATTATGTTCAAATTCCTCTCGTCATGCTAATGAACATCAAATCCAACATGTACTGCGTTTTCAAAAAGTGCTTATGCAAACTCAATTCAAAGCACATACTTACCTTTGCTTCGAGTCTTCTTAAAGTAGAAAGTTTTCTAAAACGATCTGGCAAGAATTAAGAGCCTAGCAGCTCAAATGAATATTTGAGTCAAATGAAGTTTTCGCTAACAGACGCCAAAAGTCAATATCTGCTGTGATTTTGGCCCTGCTCAAGACTGAAATCAAATGAAAGCATGTTTGCCATCATCAGTCATGCAATTTCTTAGGTTCCAAAATCTTAAAGTAGTTAGATGAGCTTGAGGGTCGACAACATATCTTATATACATATATATATAGGTATGTTCCAAAAGAAACAAGCTGTTTAGACTATATTATGTTCAAATTCTCTCTCGTCATGTAATGAACATCAAATCCAACATGTACTGCGTTTTCAAAATTGTGCTTATGCAAACTCAATTCAAAGCACATACTTACCTTGCTTCGAGTCTTCTTAAAGTAGAAAGTTTTCTAAAACGATCTGGCAAGAATTAAGAGCCTAGCAGCTCAAATGAATATTTGAGTCAAATGAAGTTTTCTCGGCTAAGACGCCAAAAAGTCAACATCTGCTGTGATTTTGGCCCGCCTGCAAGACTGAAATCAAATGAAAGCATGTTTGCCATCATCAGTCATGCAATTTCTTAGGTTCCAAAATCTTAAAGTAGTTAGATGAGCTTGAGGGGTCGACAACATATCTTATATACATATATATAGGTATGTTCCACAAGAAACAAGCTGTTTAGACTATATTATGTTCAAATTCCCTCTCTCGCGAATGAACATCAAATCCAACATGTACTGCTTTCAAAATTGTGCTTATGCAAACTCAATTCAAAACACATACTTACCTTGCTTCTGGAGTCTTCTTAAAGTAGAAAGTTTTCTAAAACGATCTGGCAAGAATTAAGAGCCTAGCAGCTCAAATGAATATTTGAGTCAAATGAAGTTTTCTCGGCGAACAGACGCCAAAAATCAACATCTGCTGTGATTTTGGCCTGCTCAAGACTGAAATCAAATGAAAGCATGTTTGCCATCATCAGTCATGCAATTTCTTAGGTTCCAAAATCTTAAAGTAGTTAGATGAGCTTGAGGGTCGACAACATATCTTATATACATATATAGGTATGTTCCACAAGAAACAAGCTGTTTAGACTATATTATGTTCAAATTCTCTCTCGTCATGTAATGAACATCAAATCCAACATGTACTGCGCTTTCAAAAAGTGCTTATGCAAACTCAATTCAAAGCACATACTTACCTTGCTTCGAGAGTCTTCTTAAAGTAGAAAGTTTTCTAAAACGATCTGGCAAGAATTAAGAGCCTAGCAGCTCAAATGAATATTTGAGTCAAATGAAGTTTTCTCGGCGAACAGACGCCAAAAGTCACCATCTGCTGTGATTTTGGCCCGCCTGCGCACTGAAATCAAATGAAAGCATGTTTGCCATCATCAGTCATGCAATTTCTTAGGTTCCAAAATCTTAAAGTAGTTAGATAAGCTTGAGGGTCGACAACATATCTTATATACATATATATAGGTATGTTCCACAAGAAACAAGCTGTTTAGACTATATTATGTTCAAATTCCTCTCGTCATGTAATGAACATCAAATCCAACATGTACTGCGTTTTCAAATTGTGCTTATGCAAACTCAATTCAAAGCACATACTTACCTTTGCTTCGAGTCTTCTTAAAGTAGAAAGTTTTCTAAAACGATCTGGCAAGAATTAAGAGCCTAGCAGCTCAAATGAATATTTGAGTCAAATGAAGTTTTTCGGCTAACAGACGCCAAAAGTCAACATCTGCTGTGATTATGGCCCGTCTGCGCACTGAAATCAAATGAAAGCATGTTTGCCATCATCAGTCATGCAATTTCTTAGGTTCCAAAATCTTAAAGTAGTTAGATGAGCTTGAGGGGTCGACAACATATCTTATATACATATATATAGGTATGTTCCAAAAGAAACAAGCTGTTTAGACTATATTATGTTCAAATTCCTCTCGTCGCGTAATGAACATCAAATCCAACATGTAAATGAACATCAAATCCAACATGTACCAAAATTGTGCTTATGCAAACTCAATTCAAAGCACATACTTACCTTGCTTCGGGAGTCTTCTTAAAGTAGAAAGTTTTCTAAAACGATCTGGCAAGAATTAAGAGCCTAGCAGCTCAAATGAATATTTGAGTCAAATGAAGTTTTCTCGTAAAAGACGCCAAAAGTCAACATCTGCTGTGATTTTGGCCTGCTCAAGACTGAAATCAAATGAAAGCATGTTTGCCATCATCAGTCATGCAATTTCTTAGGTTCCAAAATCTTAAAGTAGTTAGATGAGCTTGAGGGTCGACAACATATCTTATATACATATATATATAGGTATGTTCCAAAAGAAACAAGTTGTTTAGACTATATTATGTTCAAATTCCTCTCTCGTCGCTAATGAACATCAAATCCAACATGTACTGCGTGCTTTCAAAATTGTGCTTATGCAAACTCAATTCAAAGCACATACTTACCTTTGCTTCGGAGTCTTCTTAAAGTAGAAAGTTTTCTAAAACGATCTGGCAAGAATTAAGAGCCTAGCAGCTCAAATGAATATTTGAGTCAAATGAAGTTTTCTCGCTAACAGACGCCAAAAGTCAACATCTGCTGTGATTTTGGCCCGCTCTGCGACTGAAATCAAATGAAAGCATGTTTGCCATCATCAGTCATGCAATTTCTTAGGTTCCAAAATCTTAAAGTAGTTAGATGAGCTTGAGGGGTCGACAACATATCTTATATACATATATATATAGGTATGTTCCAAAAGAAACAAGCTGTTTAGACTATATTATGTTCAAATTCCTCTCGTCATGTAATGAACATCAAATCCAACATGTACTGCGCTTTTCAAATTGTGCTTATGCAAACTCAATTCAAAGCACATACTTACCTTGCTTCGAGTCTTCTTAACGTAGAAAGTTTTCTAAAACGATCTGGCAAGAATTAAGAGCCTAGCAGCTCAAATGAATATTTGAGTCAAATGAAGTTTTCTCGCTAACAGACGCCAAAAGTCAACATCTGCTGTGATTTTGGCCCGCTCATGACTGAAATCAAATGAAAGCATGTTTGCCATCATCAGTCATGCAATTTCTTAGGTTCCAAAATCTTAAAGTAGTTAGATGAGCTTGAGGGGTCGACAACATATCTTATATAAATGTAGGTGTGTTCCACAAGAAACAAGCTGTTTAGACTATATTATGTTCAAATTCTCTCTCGTCATGAATGAACATCAAATCCAACATGTACTGCGTTTTCAAAAGTTGTGCTTATGCAAACTCAATTCAAAGCACATACTTACCTTTGCTTCGAGTCTTCTTAAAGTAGAAAGTTTTCTAAAACGATCTGGCAAGAATTAAGAGCCTAGCAGCTCAAATGAATATTTGAGTCAAATGAAGTTTTCGCTAACAGACGCCAAAAGTCAACATCTGCTGTGATTTTGGCTCTGCTCAAGACTGAAATCAAATGAAAGCATGTTTGCCATCATCAGTCATGCAATTTCTAGGTTCCAAAATCTTAAAGTAGTTAGATGAGCTTGAGGGTCGACAACATATCTTATATACATATATATATAGGTATGTTCCAAAAGAAACAAGCTGTTTAGACTATATTATGTTCAAATTCTCTCTCGTCATGTAATGAACATCAAATCCAACATGTACTGCTTTTCAAATTGTGCTTATGCAAACTCAATTCAAAGCACATACTTACCTTTGCTTCGGGAGTCTTCTTAAAGTAGAAAGTTTTCTAAAACGATCTGGCAAGAATTAAGAGCCTAGCAGCTCAAATGAATATTTGAGTCAAATGAAGTTTTCGGCTAACAGACGCCAAAAGTCAACATCTGCTGTGATTTTGGCCTGCTCAAGACTGAAATCAAATGAAAGCATGTTTGCCATCATCAGTCATGCAATTTCTTAGGTTCCAAAATCTTAAAGTAGTTAGATGAGCTTGAGGGGTCGACAACATATCTTATATACATATATATAGGTATGTTCCAAAAGAAACAAGCTGTTTAGACTATATTATGTTCAAATTCCTCTCGTCATGTAATGAACATCAAATCCAACATGTACTGCGTTTCAAAATTGTGCTTATGCAAACTCAATTCAAAGCACATACTTACCTTGCTTCGGGAGTCTTCTTAAAGTAGAAAGTTTTCTAAAACGATCTGGCAAGAATTAAGAGCCTAGCAGCTCAAATGAATATTTGAGTCAAATGAAGTTTTCGCTAACAGACGCCAAAAGTCAACATCTGCTGTGATTTTGGCCCGCTCAAGACTGAAATCAAATGAAAGCATGTTTGCCATCATCAGTCATGCAATTTCTTAGGTTCCAAAATCTTAAAGTAGTTAGATGAGCTTGAGGGTCGACAACATATCTTATATACATATATATAGGTATGTTCCACAAGAAACAAGCTGTTTAGACTATATTATGTTCAAATTCCCTCTCTCGGCGCGAATGAACAACAAATCCAACATGTACTGCGTTTTCAAAAAAGTGCTTATGCAAACTCAATTCAAAGCACTTACTTACTTTCTTCGAGAGTCTTCTTAAAGTAGAAAGTTTTCTAAAACGATCTGGCAAGAATTAAGAGCCTAGCAGCTCAAATGAATATTTGAGTCATATGAAGTTTTCGGCGAAAAGACGCCAAAAGTCAACATCTGCTGTGATTTTGGCCTGCCTCAAGACTGAAATCAAATGAAAGCATGTTTGCCATCATCAGTCATGCAATTTCTTGGGTTCCAAAATCTTAAAGTAGTTAGATGAGCTTGAGGGGTCGACAACATATCTTATATACATATGTATATAGGTATGTTCCAAAAGAAACAAGCTGTTTAGACTATATTATGTTCAAATTCTCTCGTCATGCTAATGAACATCAAATCCAACATGTACTACGCTTTCAAAAAGTGCTTATGCAAACTCAATTCAAAGCACATACTTACCTTGCTTCGGGAGTCTTCTTAAAGTAGAAAGTTTTCTAAAACGATCTGGCAAGAATTAAGAGCCTAGCAGCTCAAATGAATATTTGAGTCAAATGAAGTTTTCTCGGCTAAAAGACGCCAAAAGTCAACAACTGCTGAGATTTTGGGTCTGCCTGACTGAAATCAAATGAAAGCATGTTTGCCATCATCAGTCATGCAATTTCTTAGGTTCCATAATCTTTATGTTGTTAGATGAGATTGAGGGTCGACAACATATCTTATATACATATATATAGGTATGTTCCAAAAGAAACAAGTTGTTTAGACTATATTATGTTCAAATTCTCTCGTCATGTAATGAACATCAAATCAAACATGTCCCGCGTCTTCAAAAAAGTGCTTATGCAAACTCAATTCAAAGCACATACTTACCTTGCTTCGGAAGTCTTCTTAAAGTAGAACGTTTTCAAAACGATCTGGCAAGAATTAAGAGCCTAGCAGCTCAAATGAATATTTGAGTCAAATGAAGTTTTCTCATAAACAGACGCCAAAAGTCAACATCTGCTGTGATTTTGGCCCGCTCATGACTGAAATCAAATGAAAGCATGTTTGCCATCATCAGTCATGCAATTTCTTAGGTTCCAAAATCTTAAAGTAGTTAGATGAGCTTGAGGGTCGACAACATATCTTATATACATATATATATAGGTATGTTCCAAAAGAAACAAGTTGTTTAGACTATATTATGTTCAAATTCTCTCTCGTCATGTAATGAACATCAAATCCAACATGTACTGCATTTCAAAATTGTGCTTATGCAAACTCAATTCAAAGCACATACTTACCTTGCTTCGAGTCTTCTTAAAGTAGAAAGTTTTCTAAAACGATCTGGCAAGAATTAAGAGCCTAGCAGCTCAAATGAATATTTGAGTCAAATGAAGTTTTCTCGCTAACAGACGCCAAAAGTCAACATCTGCTGTGATTTTGGCCTGCTCAAGACTGAAATCAAATGAAAGCATGTTTGCCATCATCAGTCATGCAATTTCTTAGGTTCCAAAATCTTAAAGTAGTTAGATGAGCTTGAGGGTCGACAACATATCTTATATACATATATATATAGGTATGTTCCAAAAGAAACAAGCTGTTTAGACTATATTATGTTCAAATTCTCTCTCATGTAATGAACATCAAATCCAACATGTACTGCGTTTTCAAAATTGTGCTTATGCAAACTCAATTCAAAGCACATACTTACCTTTGCTTCTGGAGTCTTCTTAAAGTAGAAAGTTTTCTGAAACGATCTGGCAAGAATTAAGAGCCTAGCAGCTCCAATGAATATTTGAGTCAAATGAAGTTTTCGCTAACAGACGCCAAAAGTCAACATCTGCTGTGATTTTGGCCTGCTCAAGACTGAAATCAAATGAAAGCATGTTTGCCATCATCAGTCATGCAATTTCTTAGGTTCCAAAATCTTAAAGTAGTTAGATGAGCTTGAGGGGTCGACAACATATCTTATATACATATATATAGGTATGTTCCAAAAGAAACAAGCTGTTTAGACTACATTATGTTCAAATTCTCTCTCGTCGTAATGAACATCAAATCCAACATGTACTGCGCTTTCAAAATTGTGCTTATGCAAACTCAATTCAAAGCACATACTTACCTTGCTTCGGAGTCTTCTTTAAGTAGAAAGTTTTCAAAAACGATCTGGCAAGAATTAAGAGCCTAGCAGCTCAAATGAATATTTGAGTCAAATGAAGTTTTCTCGAACAGACGCCAAAAAGTCAACATCTGCTGTGATTTTGGCCCGCCTAAGACTGAAATCAAATGAAAGCATGTTTGCCATCATCAGTCATGCAATTTCTTAGGTTCCAAAATCTTAAAGTAGTTAGATGAGCTTGAGGGTCGACAACATATCTTATATACATATATATAGGTATGTTCCAAAAGAAACAAGTTGTTTAGACTATATTATGTTCAAATTCTCTCTCGTCATGTAATGAACATCAAATCCAACATGTACTGCGCTTTTCAAAATTGTGCTTATGCAAACTCAATTCAAAGCACATACTTACCTTTGCTTCTGGAGTCTTCTTAAAGTAGAAAGTTTTCTAAAACGATCTGGCAAGAATTAAGAGCCTAGCAGCTCAAATGAATATTTGAGTCAAATGAAGTTTTTCGGCGAACAGACGCCAAAAGTCAACATCTGCTGTGATTTTGGCCTGCTCAAGACTGAAATCAAATGAAAGCATGTTTGCCATCATCAGTCATGCAATTTCTTAGGTTCCAAAATCTTAAAGTAGTTAGATGAGCTTGAGGGGTCGACAACATATATCTTATATACATATATGTTCCAAAAGAAACAAGCTGTTTAGACTATATTATGTTCAAATTCTCTCTCGTCGCTAATGAACATCAAATCCAACATGTACTGCGCTTTCAAAAGTGCTTATGCAAACTCAATTCAAAGCACATACTTACTTTGCTTCGAGAGTCTTCTTAAAGTAGAAAGTTTTCTAAAACGATCTGGCAAGAATTAAGAGCCTAGCAGCTCAAATGAATATTTGAGTCAAATGAAGTTTTCGGCGCTAACAGACGCCAAAAGTCAACATCTGCTGTGATTTTGGCCCGCTCATGACTGAAATCAAATGAAAGCATGTTTGCCATCATCAGTCATGCAATTTCTTAGGTTCCAAAATCTTAAAGTAGTTAGATGAGCTTGAGGGTCGACAACATATCTTATATACATATATATATAGGTATGTTCCAAAAGAAACAAGTTGTTTAGACTATATTATGTTCAAATTCCTCTCTCATGTAATGAACATCAAATCCAACATGTACTGCTTTCAAAATTGTGCTTATGCAAACTCAATTCAAAGCACATACTTACCTTTGCTTCGGGAGTCTTCTTAAAGTAGAAAGTTTTCTAAAACGATCTGGCAAGAATTAAGAGCCTAGCAGCTCAAATGAATATTTGAGTCAAATGAAGTTTTCGCTAACAGACGCCAAAAGTCAACATCTGCTGTGATTTTGGCCCGTCTCAAGACTGAAATCAAATGAAAGCATGTTTGCCATCATCAGTCATGCAATTTCTTAGGTTCCAAAATCTTAAAGTAGTTAGATGAGCTTGAGGGGTCGACAACATATCTTATATACATATATATAGGTATGTTCCAAAAGAAACAAGCTGTTTAGACTATATTATGTTCAAATTCCTCTCTCGTCACGAATGAACATCAAATCCAACATGTACAATGAACATCAAATCCAACATGTACTGCTTTTCAAAAGTGCTTATGCAAACTCAATTCAAAGCACATACTTACCTTGCTTCGGGAGTCTTCTTAAAGTAGAAAGTTTTCTAAAACGATCTGGCAAGAATTAAGAGCCTAGCAGCTCAAATGAATATTTGAGTCAAATGAAGTTTTCTCGCTAAAAGACGCCAAAAGTCAACATCTGCTGTGATTTTGGCCCGCTCAAGACTGAAATCAAATGAAAGCATGTTTGCCATCATCAGTCATGCAATTTCTAGGTTCCAAAATCTTAAAGTAGTTAGATGAGCTTGAGGGGTCGACAACATATCTTATATACATATATGTATAGGTATGTTCCAAAAAGTTGTTTAGACTATATTATGTTCAAATTCTCTCTCTCGCGTAATGAACATCAAATCCAACATGTACTGCGTTTTCAAAAAGTGCTTATGCAAACTCAATTCAAAGCACATACTTACCTTGCTTCGAGTCTTCTTAAACTAGAAAGTTTTCTAAAACGAACTTCCAAGAATTAAGAGCCTAGCAGCTCAAATGAATATTTGAGTCAAATGAAGTTTTCAAGCTAACAGACGCCAAAAGTCAACATCTGCTGTGATTTTGGCCCGCTCAAGACTGAAATCAAATGAAAGCATGTTTGCCATCATCAGTCATGCAATTTCTTAGGTTCCAAAATCTTAAAGTAGTTAGATGAGCTTGAGGGTCGACAACATATCTTATATACATATATATAGGTATGTTCCAAAAGAAACAAGCTGTTGTTTAGACTATATTATGTTCAAATTCCTCTCTCGTCTAATGAACATCAAATCCAACATGAACTTCGTTTTCAAAAAGTGCTTATGCAAACTCAATTCAAAGCACATACTTACCTTGCTTCGGGAGTCTTCTTAAAGTAGAAAGTTTTCTAAAACGATCTGGCAAGAATTAAGAGCCTAGCAGCTCAAATGAATATTTGAGTCAAATGAAGTTTTCATGTAACAGACGCCAAAAGTCAACATCTGCTGTGATTTTGGCCCGCTCAAGACTGAAATCAAATGAAAGCATGTTTGCCATCATCAGTCATGCAATTTCTTAGGTTCCAAAATCTTAAAGTAGTTAGATGAGCTTGAGGGGTCGACAACATATCTTATATACATATATATATAGGTATGTTCCAAAAGAAACAAGCTGTTTAGACTATATTATGTTCAAATTCTCTCTCGTCAATGAACATCAAATCAAACATGTACTATGTTTTCAAAATTGTGCTTATGCAAACTCAATTCAAAGCACATACTTACCTTGCTTCGGGAGTCTTCTTAAAGTAGAAAGTTTTCTAAAACGATCTGGCAAGAATTAAGAGCCTAGCAGCTCAAATGAATATTTGAGTCAAATGAAGTTTTCTCGCTGAAAAGACGCCAAAAATCAACATCTGCTGCGATTTTGGGTCTGCTCAAGACTGAAATCAAATGAAAGCATGTTTGCCATCATCAGTCATGCAATTTCTTAGGTTCCAAAATCTTAAAGTAGTTAGATGAGCTTGAGGGTCGACAACATATCTTATATACATATATATAGGTATGTTCCAAAAGAAACAAGTTGTTTAGACTATATTATGTTCAAATTCTCTCTCGTCATGTAATGAACATCAAATCCAACATGTACTGCGTGCTTTCAAAAAAGTGCTTATGCAAACTCAATTCAAAGCACATACTTACCTTTGCTTGGAGTCTTCTTAAAGTAGAAAGTTTTCTAAAACGATCTGGCAAGAATTAAGAGCCTAGCAGCTCAAATGAATATTTGAGTCAAATGAAGTTTTCGCTAAAAGACGCCAAAAGTCAACATCTGCTGTGATTTTGGCCCGCTCTGACTGAAATCAAATGGAAAGCACGTTTGCCATCATTCAGTCATGCAATTTCTTAGGTTCCAAAATCTTAAAGTAGTTAGATGAGCTTGAGGGGTCGACAACATATCTTATATATATATATATATAGGTATGTTCCAAAAGAAACAAGCTGTTTAGACTATATTATGATCAAATTCTCTCTCGTCATGTAATGAACATCAAATCCAACATGTACTGCGTTTTCGAAATTGTGCTTATGCAAACTCAATTCAAAGCACATACTTACCTTTGCTTCGGGAGTCTTCTTAAAGTAGAAAGTTTTCAAAACGATCTGGCAAGAATTAAGAGCCTAGCAGCTCAAATGAATATTTGAGTCAAATGAAGTTTTCGGCGAACAGACGCCAAAAGTCAACATCTGCTGTGATTTTGGCCCGCTCAAGACTGAAATCAAATGAAAGCATGTTTGCCATCATCAGTCATGCAATTTCTAGGTTCCAAAATCTTAAAGTAGTTAGATGAGCTTGAGGGTCGACAACATATCTTATATACATATATATATAGGTATGTTCCAAAAGAAACAAGCTGTTTAGACTATATTATGTTCAAATTCTCTCTCGTCATAAATGAACATCAAATCCAACATGTACTGCGTTTTCAAAATTGTGCTTATGCAAACTCAATTCAAAGCACATACTTACCTTTGCTTCGGAGTCTTCTTAAAGTAGAAAGTTTTCTAAAACGATCTGGCAAGAATTAAGAGCCTAGCAGCTCAAATGAATATTTGAGTCAAATGAAGTTTTCATAACAGACGCCAAAAGTCAACATCTGCTGTGATTTTGGCCCGCTCAAGACTGAAATCAAATGAAAGCATGTTTGCCATCATCAGTCATGCAATTTCTTAGGTTCCAAAATCTTAAAGTAGTTAGATGAGCTTGAGGGGTCGACAACATATCTTATATACATATATGTAACAAAAGAAACAAGTTGTTTAGACTATATTATGTTCAAATTCTCTCGTCGCTAATGAACATCAAATCCAACATGTACTGCTTTTCAAAATTGTGCTTATGCAAACTCAATTCAAAGCACATACTTACCTTGCTTCGAGTCTTCTTAAAGTAGAAAGTTTTCTAAAACGATCTGGCAAGAATTAAGAGCCTAGCAGCTCAAATGAATATTTGAGTCAAATGAAGTTTTCGGCGTAACAGACGCCAAAAGTCAACATCTGCTGTGATTTTGGCCTGCCTGCGACTGAAATCAAATGAAAGCATGTTTGCCATCATCAGTCATGCAATTTCTTAGGTTCCAAAATCTTAAAGTAGTTAGATGAGCTTGAGGGTCGACAACATATCTTATATACATATATATATAGGTATGTTCCAAAAGAAACAAGCTGTTTAGACTATATTATGTTCAAATTCTCTCTCTCGTCATAATGAACATCAAATCCAACATGTACTGCGCTTTAAAAAAGTGCTTATGCAAACTCAATTCAAAGCACATACTTACCTTGCTTCGAGTCTTCTTAAAGTAGAAAGTTTTCTAAACGATCTGGCAAGAATTAAGAGCCTAGCAGCTCAAATGAATATTTGAGTCAAATGAAGTTTTCGGCGAAAAGACGCCAAAAGTCAACATCTGCTGTGATTTTGGCCCGCTCAAGACTGAAATCAAATGAAAGCATGTTTGCCATCATCAGTCATGCAATTTCTAGGTTCCAAAATCTTAAAGTAGTTAGATGAGCTTGAGGGGTCGACAACATATCTTATATACATATATATATAGGTATGTTACAAAAGAAAAAATCTGTTTATACAATATTATGTTCAAATTCTCTCGTCATGTAATGAACATCAAATCCAACATGTATCATGCTTTTCAAAATTGTGCTTATGCAAACTCAATTCAAAGCACATACTTACCTTTGCTTCTGGAGTCTTCTTAAAGTAGAAAGTTTTCTAAAACGATCTGGCAAGAATTAAGAGCCTAGCAGCTCAAATGAATATTTGAGTCAAATGAAGTTTTCTCGGCGAACAGACGCCAAAAGTCAACATCTGCTGTGATTTTGGCCCGTCTGCGCACTGAAATCAAATGAAAGCATGTTTGCCATCATCAGTCATGCAATTTCTTAGGTTCCAAAATCTTAAAGTAGTTAGATAAGCTTGAGGGGTCGACAACATATCTTATATACATATATATATAGGTATGTTCCAAAAGAAACAAGCTGTTTAGACTATATTATGTTCAAATTCTCTCTCGTCATGTAATGAACATCAAATCCAACATGTACTGCGTTTTCAAATTGTGCTTATGCAAACTCAATTCAAAGCACATACTTACCTTGCTTCGAGTCTTCTTAAAGTAGAAAGTTTTCTAAAACGATCTGGCAAGAATTAAGAGCCTAGCAGCTCAAATGAATATTTGAGTCAAATGAAGTTTTCAAGTAACAGACGCCAAAAGTCAACATCTGCTGTGATTTTGGCCCGCTCAAGACTGAAATCAAATGAAAGCATGTTTGCCATCATCAGTCATGCAATTTCTAGGTTCCAAAATCTTAAAGTAGTTAGATGAGCTTGAGGGGTCGACAACATATCTTATATACATATATATAGGTATGTTCCACAAGAAACAAGCTGTTTAGACTATATTATGTTCAAATTCCTCTCTCGTCATGTAATGAACATCAAATCCAACATGTACTGCGTTTTCAAAATTGTGCTTATGCAAACTCAATTCAAAGCACATACTTACCTTGCTTCGAGTCTTCTTAAAGTAGAAAGTTTTCTAAAACGATCTGGCAAGAATTAAGAGCCTAGCAGCTCAAATGCATATTTGAGTCAAATGAAGTTTTCTCTAACAGACGCCAAAAGTCAACATCTGCTGTGATTTTGGCCTGCTCAAGACTGAAATCAAATGAAAGCATGTTTGCCATCATCAGTCATGCAATTTCTTAGGTTCCAAAATCTTAAAGTAGTTAGATGAGCTTGAGGGGTCGACAACATATCTTATATACATATATATAGGTATGTTCCAAAAGAAACAAGCTGTTTAGACTATATTATGTTCAAATTCTCTCTCGTCATGTAATGAACATCAAATCCAACATGTACTGCGTTTTCAAAATTGTGCTTATGCAAACTCAATTCAAAGCACATACTTACCTTGCTTCGGAGGTCTGCTTAAAGTAGAAAGTTTTCTAAAACGATCTGGCAAGAATTAAGAGCCTAGCAGCTCAAATGAATATTTGAGTCAAATGAAATTTTCGCTAAAAGACGCCAAAAGTCAACATCTGCTGTGATTTTGGCCCGCTCAAGACTGAAATCAAATGAAAGCATGTTTGCCATCATCAGTCATGCAATTTCTTAGGTTCCAAAATCTTAAAGTAGTTAGATGAGCTTGAGGGGTCGACAACATATCTTATATACATATATAGTATGTTCCACAAGAAACAAGCTGTTTAGACTATATTATGTTCAAATTCTCTCTCATGTAATGAACATCAAATCCAACATGTACTGCGTTTTCAAAAAGTGCTTATGCAAACTCAATTCAAAGCACATACTTACTTTCTTTCGAGGTCTTCTTAAAGTAGAAAGTTTTCTAAACGATCTGGCAAGAATTAAGAGCCTAGCAGCTCAAATGAATATTTGAGTCAAATGAAGTTTTCGGCTAACAGACGCCAAAAGTCAACATCTGCTGTGATTTTGGCCCGCCTCAAGACTGAAATCAAATGAAAGCATGTTTGCCATCATCAGTCATGCAATTTCTTAGGTTCCAAAATCTTAAAGTAGTTAGATGAGCTTGAGGGTCGACAACATATCTTATATACATATATATATAGGTATGTTCCAAAAGAAACAAGCTGTTTAGACTATATTATGTTCAAATTCTCTCTCGTCATGTAATGAACATCAAATCCAACATGTACTGCGTTTTCAAAATTGTGCTTATGCAAACTCAATTCAAAGCACATACTTACCTTTGCTTCGAGTCTTCTTAAAGTAGAAAGTTTTCTAAAACGATCTGGCAAGAATTAAGAGCCTAGCAGCTCAAATGAATATTTGAGTCAAATGAAGTTTTCTCGCTAACAGACGCCAAAAGTCAACATCTGCTGTGATTTTGGCCCGCCTAAGACTGAAATCAAATGAAAGCATGTTTGCCATCATCAGTCATGCAATTTCTTAGGTTCCAAAATCTTAAAGTAGTTAGATGAGCTTGAGGGTCGACAACATATCTTATATACATATATAGGTATGTTCCAAAAGAAACAAGCTGTTTAGACTATATTATGTTCAAATTCTCTCGTAATGAACATCAAATCCAACATGTACTGCGTTTTCAAAAAGTGCTTATGCAAACTCAATAATGAACATCAAATCCAACATGTACTGCGTTGCAAAAAATGCTTATGCAAACTCAATTCAAAGCACATACTTACCTTGCTTCGGGAGTCTTCTTAAAGTAGAAAGTTTTCTAAAACGATCTGGCAAGAATTAAGAGCCTAGCAGCTCAAATGAATATTTGAGTCAAATGAAGTTTTCGGCTAAAAGACGCCAAAAGTCAACATCTGCTGTGATTTTGGCCTGCTCAAGACTGAAATCAAATGAAAGCATGTTTGCCATCATCAGTCATGCAATTTCTTAGGTTCCAAAATCTTAAAGTAGTTAGATGAGCTTGAGGGTCGACAACATATCTTATATACATATATATATAGGTATGTTCCAAAAGAAACAAGTTGTTTAGACTATATTATGTTCAAATTCCTCTCGTCATGTAATGAACATCAAATCCAACATGTACTGCGCTTTCAAAATTGTGCTTATGCAAACTCAATTCAAAGCACATACTTACCTTGCTTCGAGTCTTCTTAAAGTAGAAAGTTTTCTAAAACGATCTGGCAAGAATTAAGAGCCTAGCAGCTCAAATGAATATTTGAGTCAAATGAAGTTTTCGGCTAACAGACGCCAAAAGTCAACATCTGCTGTGATTTTGGCCCGTCTAAGCGCACTGAAATCAAATGAAAGCATGTTTGCCATCATCAGTCATGCAATTTCTTAGGTTCCAAAATCTTAAAGTAGTTAGATGAGCTTGAGGGTCGACAACATATCTTATATACATATATTAGGTATGTTCCAAAAGAAACAAGCTGTTTAGACTATATTATGTTCAAATTCCTCTCTCGTCGCTAATGAACATCAAATCCAACATGTACTGCGTTTTCAAAAAGTGCTTATGCAAACTCAATTCAAACAAAAAGTGCTTATGCAAACTCAATTCAAAGCACATACTTACCTTGCTTCGAGTCTTCTTAAAGTAGAAAGTTTTCTAAAACGATCTGGCAAGAATTAAGAGCCTAGCAGCTCAAATGAATATTTGAGTCAAATGAAGTTTTCGGCTAACAGACGCCAAAAGTCAACATCTGCTGTGATTTTGGCCCGTCTGCGACTGAAATCAAATGAAAGCATGTTTGCCATCATCAGTCATGCAATTTCTTAGGTTCCAAAATCTTAAAGTAGTTAGATGAGCTTGAGGGTCGACAACATATCTTATATACATATATATATAGGTATGTTCCAAAAGAAACAAGCTGTTTAGACTATATTATGTTCAAATTCCTCTCGTCGCTAATGAACATCAAATCAAACATGTACTGCGTTTTCAAAAAATGCTTATGCAAACTCAATTCAAAGCATATACTTACCTTGCTTCTGGAGTCTTCTTAAAGTAGAAAGTTTTCTAAAACGATCTGGCAAGAATTAAGAGCCTAGCAGCTCAAATGAATATTTGAGTCAAAAGAAGTTTTCGCTAAACAGACGCCAAAAGTCAACATCTGCTGTGATTTTGGCCCGCCTATGACTGAAATCAAATGAAAGCATGTTTGCCATCATCAGTCATGCAATTTCTAGGTTCCAAAATCTTAAAGTAGTTAGATGAGCTTGAGGGTCGACAACATATCTTATATACATATATATATAGGTATGTTCCAAAAGAAATAAGCTGTTTAGACTATATTATGTTCAAATTCTCTCTCGTCGCTAATGAACATCAAATCCAACATGTACTGCTTTTCAAAAAGTGCTTATGCAAACTCAATTCAAAGCACATACTTACCTTGCTTCGAGTCTTCTTAAAGTAGAAAGTTTTCTAAAACGATCTGGCAAGAATTAAGAGCCTAGCAGCTCAAATGAATATTTGAGTCAAATGAAGTTTTCGCTAAAAGACGCCAAAAGTCAACATCTGCTGTGATTTTGGCCCGCCTGACTGAAATCAAATGAAAGCATGTTTGCCATCATCAGTCATGCAATTTCTTAGGTTCCAAAATCTTAAAGTAGTTAGATGAGCTTGAGGGTCGTCTACATATCTTATATACATATATATATAGGTATGTTCCAAAAGAAACAAGCTGTTTAGACTATATTATGTTCAAATTCTCTCTCGTCATGTAATGAACATCAAATCCAACATGTACTGCGCTTTTCAAAATTGTGCTTATGCAAACTCAATTCAAAGCACATACTTACCATGATTCGGGAGACTTCTTAAAGTAGAAAGTTTTAAAAAACGATCTGGCAAGAATTAAGAGCCTAGCAGCTCAAATGAATATTTGAGTCAAATGAAGTTTTCGGCTAACAGACGCCAAAAGTCAACATCTGCTGTGATTTTGGCCCGTCAAGACTGAAATCAAATGAAAGCATGTTTGCCATCATCAGTCATGCAATTTCTAGGTTCCAAAATCTTAAAGTAGTTAGATGAGCTTGAGGGTCGACAACATATCTTATATACATATATAGTATGTTCCAAAAGAAACAAGCTGTTTAGACTATATTATGTTCAAATTCCTCTCTCGTCATGTAATGAACATCAAATCCAACATGTACATGCTTTTCAAAATTGTGCTTATGCAAACTCAATTCAAAGCACATACTTACCTTGCTTCGAAGGTCTGCTTAAAGTAGAAAGTTTTCTAAAACAATCTGGCAAGAATTAAGAGCCTAGCAGCTCAAATGAATATTTGAGTCAAATGAAGTTTTCTCGCTAAAAGACGCCAAAAAGTCAACATCTGCTGTGATTTTGGCCTGCTCAAGACTGAAATCAAATGAAAGCATGTTTGCCATCATCAGTCATGCAATTTCTTAGGTTCCAAAATCTTAAAGTAGTTAGATGAGCTTGAGGGGTCGACAACATATCTTATATACATATATGTTCCACAAGAAACAAGCTGTTTAGACTATATTATGTTCAAATTCCCTCTCGCGTAATGAACATCAAATCCAACATGTACTGCGTTTATAAAATAGTTCTTATTCAAACTCATTTCAAAGCTCATACTTACATCGTTTCGGGAGTCTTCTTAAATTAGAAAGTTTTCTAAAACCATCTGGCAAGAATTAAGAGCCTAGCAGCTCAAATGAATATTTGAGTCAAATGAAGTTTTCGCTTAACAGACGCCAAAAGTCAACATCTGCTGTGATTTTGGCCCGCTCAAGACTGAAATCAAATGAAAGCATGTTTGCCATCATCAGTCATGCAATTTCTTAGGTTCCAAAATCTTAAAGTAGTTAGATGAGCTTGAGGGGTCGACAACATATCTTATATACATATATATATAGGTATGTTCCAAAAGAAACAAGCTGTTTAGACTATATTATGTTCAAATTACCTCTCTCGTCATGTAATGAACATCAAATCCAACATGTACTGCTTTTTCAAAATTGTGCTTATGCAAACTCAATTCAAAGCACATACTTACCTTGCTTCGGGAGTCTTCTTAAAGTAGAAAGTTTTCTAAAACGATCTGGCAAGAATTAAGAGCCTAGCAGCTCAAATGAATATTTGAGTCAAATGAAGTTTTCTAGGCGAACAGACGCCAAAAGTCACCATCTGCTGTGATTTTGGCCCGCCTGCGCACTGAAATCAAATGAAAGCATGTTTGCCATCATCAGTCATGCAATTTCTTAGGTTCCAAAATCTTAAAGTAGTTAGATAAGCTTGAGGGGTCGACAACATATCTTATATACATATATATATAGGTATGTTCCAAAAGAAACAAGCTGTTTAGACTATATTATGTTCAAATTCTCTCTCTCGTCATGTAATGAACATCAAATCCAACATGTACTGCGTTTTCAAAATTGTGCTTATGCAAACTCAATTCAAAGCACATACTTACCTTGCTTCGGGAGTCTTCTTAAAGTAGAAAGTTTTCTAAAACGATCTGGCAAGAATTAAGAGCCTAGCAGCTCAAATGAATATTTGAGTCAAATGAAGTTTTCGGCTAACAGACGCCAAAAGTCAACATCTGCTGTGATTTTGGCCCGTCTCATCACTGAAATCAAATGAAAGCATGTTTGCCATCATCAGTCATGCAATTTCTTAGTTTCCAAAATCTTAAAGTAGTTAGATGAGCTTGAGGGTCGACAACATATCTTATATACATATATAGTATGTTCCACAAGAAACAAGTTGTTTAGACTATATTATGTTCAAATTCCTCTCGTTCAAATTCTCTCTCGTCATGTAATGAACATCAAATCCAACATGTACTGCGTTTCAAAAAGTGCTTATGCAAACTCAATTCAAAGCACATACTTACCTTGCTTCGAGTCTTCTTAAAGTAGAAAGTTTTCTAAAACGATCTGGCAAGAATTAAGAGCCTAGCAGCTCAAATGAATATTTGAGTCAAATGAAGTTTTCGGCTAAAAGACGCCAAAAGTCAACATCTGCTGTGATTTTGGGTCTGCTCAAGACTGAAATCAAATGAAAGCATGTTTGCCATCATCAGTCATGCAATTTCTTAGGTTCCAAAATCTTAAAGTAGTTAGATGAGCTTGAGGGTCGACAACATATCTTATATACATATATATATAGGTATGTTCCAAAAGAAACAAGCTGTTTAGACTATATTATGTTCAAATTCCTCTCTCGTCATGTAATGAACATCAAATCCAACATGTACTGCGCTTTTCAAAAAAGTGCTTATGCAAACTCAATTCAAAGCACATACTTACCTTTGCTTCGGGAGTCTTCTTAAAGTAGAAAGTTTTCTAAAACGATCTGGCAAGAATTAAGAGCCTAGCAGCTCAAATGAATATTTGAGTCAAATGAAGTTTTCTCGTCGAACAGACGCCAAAAATCAACATCTGCTGTGATTTTGGCCCGCTCAAGACTGAAATCAAATGAAAGCATGTTTGCCATCATCAGTCATGCAATTTCTAGGTTCCAAAATCTTAAAGTAGTTAGATGAGCTTGAGGGTCGACAACATATCTTATATACATATATATATAGGTATGTTCCAAAAGAAACAAGCTGTTTAGACTATATTATGTTCAAATTCCTCTCTCGTCGCTAATGAACATCAAATCCAACATGTACTGCGTTTTCAAAAAATGCTTATGCAAACTCAATTCAAAGCACATACTTACCTTGCTTCGGGAGTCTTCTTAAAGTAGAAAGTTTTCTAAAACGATCTGGCAAGAATTAAGAGCCTAGCAGCTCAAATGAATATTTGAGTCAAATGAAGTTTTCGCTTAACAGACGCCAAAAGTCAACATCTGCTGTGATTTTGGCCTGCTCAAGACTGAAATCAAATGAAAGCATGTTTGCCATCATCAGTCATGCAATTTCTAGGTTCCAAAATCTTAAAGTAGTTAGATGAGCTTGAGGGGTCGACAACATATCTTATATACATATATATCCACAATAGGTACAAGCTGTTTAGACTATATTATGTTCAAATTCTCTCTCTCGTCTAATGAACATCAAATCCAACATGTACTGCGTTTTCAAATTGTGCTTATGCAAACTCAATTCAAAGCACATACTTACCTTGCTTCGGGAGTCTTCTTAAAGTAGAAAGTTTTCTAAAACGATCTGGCAAGAATTAAGAGCCTAGCAGCTCAAATGAATATTTGAGTCAAATGAAGTTTTCGCTAACAGACGCCAAAAGTCAACATCTGCTGTGATTTTGGCCCGCTCAAGACTGAAATCAAATGAAAGCATGTTTGCCATCATCAGTCATGCAATTTAGGTTCCAAAATCTTAAAGTAGTTAGATGAGCTTGAGGGGTCACAACATATCTTATATACATATATATAGGTATGTTCCAAAAGAAACAAGCTGTTTAGACTATATTATGTTCAAATTCTCTCGTCATGTAATGAACATCAAATCCAACATGTACTGCGTTTCAAAAAGTGCTTATGCAAACTCAATTCAAAGCACATACTTACTTTGCTTCGAGTCTTCTTAAAGTAGAAAGTTTTCTAAAACGATCTGGCAAGAATTAAGAGCCTAGCAGCTCAAATGAATATTTGAGTCAAATGAAGTTTTCTCGTAACAGACGCCAAAAGTCAACATCTGCTGTGATTTTGGCCCGCCTCAAGACTGAAATCAAATGAAAGCATGTTTGCCATCATCAGTCATGCAATTTCTTAGGTTCCAAAATCTTAAAGTAGTTAGATGAGCTTGAGGGGTCGACAACATATCTTATATACATATATATATAGGTATGTTCCAAAAGAAACAAGCTGTTTAGACTATATTATGTTCAAATTCCCTCTCTCGTCGCGAATGAACATCAAATCCAACATGTACTGCGTTTTCAAAATTGTGCTTATGCAAACTCAATTCAAAGCACATACTTACCTTGCTTCGGGAGTCTTCTTAAAGTAGAAAGTTTTCTAAAACGATCTGGCAAGAATTAAGAGCCTAGCAGCTCAAATGAATATTTGAGTCAAATGAAGTTTTCGGCAAAAGACGCCAAAAGTCAACATCTGCTGTGATTTTGGCCCGCTCAAGACTGAAATCAAATGAAAGCATGTTTGCCATCATCAGTCATGCAATTTCTTAGGTTCCAAAATCTTAAAGTAGTTAGATGAGCTTGAGGGGTCGACAACATATCTTATATACATATATATATAGGTATGTTCCAAAAGAAACAAGCTGTTTAGACTATATTATGTTCAAGTTCCCTCTCTCGTCGGTAATGAACATCAAATCCAACATGTACTGCGTTTTCAAAAAAGTGCTTATGCAAACTCAATTCAAAGCACTTACTTACTTTGCTTCGGGAGTCTTCTTAAAGTAGAAAGTTTTCTAAAACGATCTGGCAAGAATTAAGAGCCTAGCAGCTCAAATGAATATTTGAGTCAAATGAAGTTTTCGCTAAAAGACGCCAAAGTCAACATCTGCTGTGATTTTGGTCTGCTCAAGACTGAAATCAAATGAAAGCATGTTTGCCATCATCAGTCATGCAATTTCTTAGGTTCCAAAATCTTAAGGTAGTTAGATGAGCTTGAGGGGTCGACAACATATCTTATATACATATATATATAGGTATGTTCCAAAAGAAACAAGCTGTTTAGACTATATTATGTTCAAATTCCCTCTCTCGTCGCGAATGAACATCAAATCCAACATGTACTGCGTTTTCAAAATTGTTTATGCAAACTCAATTCAAAGCACATACTTACCTTTGCTTCGAAGGTCTGCTTAAAGTAGAAAGTTTTCTAAAAAAATCTGGCAAGAAATAAGAGCCTAGCAGCTCCAATGAATATATGAGTCAAATGAAGTTTACTCGGCTAACAGACGCCAAAAGTCAACATCTCCAGTGATTTTGGCCTGCTCAAGACTGAAATCAAATGAAAGCATGTTTGCCATCATCAGTCATGCAATTTCTTAGGTTCCAAAATCTTAAAGTAGTTAGATGAGCTTGAGGGCTCGACAACATATCTTATATACATATATATATATAGGTATGTTCCAAAAGAAACAAGTTGTTTAGACTATATTATGTTCAAATTCTCTCTCATGTAATGAACATCAAATCCAACATGTACTGCGTTTTCAAAATTGTGCTTATGCAAACTCAATTCAAAGCACATACTTACCTTGCTTCGGGAGTCTTCTTAAAGTAGAAAGTTTTCTAAAACGATCTGGCAAGAATTAAGAGCCTAGCAGCTCAAATGAATATTTGAGTCAAATGAAGTTTTCGCTAACAGACGCCAAAAGTCAACATCTGCTGTGATTTGGTGCCCGCTCAAGACTGAAATCAAATGAAAGCATGTTTGCCATCAGTCATCAGTCATGCAATTTCTTAGGTTCCAAAATCTTAAAGTAGTTAGATGAGCTTGAGGGTCGACAACATATCTTATATACATATATGTTCCCAAAGAAACAAGTTGTTTAGACTATATTATGTTCAAATTCTCTCGTCATGTAATGAACATCAAATCCAACATGTACTGCGCTTTTCAAAATTGTGCTTATGCAAACTCAATTCAAAGCACATACTTACCTTTGCTTCGAGTCTTCTTAAAGTAGAAAGTTTTCTAAAACGATCTAGCAAGAATTAAGAGCCTAGCAGCTCAAATGAATATTTGAGTCAAATGAAGTTTTCGCTAACAGACGCCAAAAGTCAACATCTGCTGTGATTTTGGCCTGCTCACACTGAAATCAAATGAAAGCATGTTTGCCATCATCAGTCATGCAATTTCTTAGGTTCCAAAATCTTAAAGTAGTTAGATGAGCTTGAGGGGTCGACAACATATCTTATATACATATATATAGGTATGTTCCACAAGAAACAAGCTGTTTAGACTATATTATGTTCAAATGTCCTCTCTCGTCGCAAATGAACATCAAATCCAACATGTACTGCGTTTTCAAATTGTGCTTATGCAAACTCAATTCAAAGCACATACTTACCTTGCTTCGGGAGTCTTCTTAAAGTAGAAAGTTTTCTAAAACGATCTGGCAAGAATTAAGAGCCTAGCAGCTCAAATGAATATTTGAGTCAAATGAAGTTTTCGGCTTAAAAGACGCCAAAAGTCAACATCTGCTGTGATTTTGGCCCGCTCAAGACTGAAATCAAATGAAAGCATGTTTGCCATCATCAGTCATGCAATTTCTTAGGTTCCAAAATCTTAAAGTAGTTAGATGAGCTTGAGGGTCGACAACATATCTTATATACATATATATAGGTATGTTCCAAAAGAAACAAGCTTGTTTAGACTATATTATGTTCAAATTCTCTCGTCATGTAATGAACATCAAATCCAACATGTACTGCTTTTCAAAAAGTGCTTATGCAAACTCAATTCAAAGCACATACTTACTTTTCGAGGTCTTCTTAAAGTAGAAAGTTTTCTAAACGATCTGGCAAGAATTAAGAGCCTAGCAGCTCAAATGAATATTTGAGTCAAATGAAGTTTTCGGCTAACAGACGCCAAAAAGTCAACATCTGCTGTGATTTTGGCCTGCCTCAAGCGCACTGAAATCAAATGAAAGCATGTTTGCAATCATCAGTCATGCAATTTCTTAGGTACCAAAATCTTAAAGTAGTTAGATGAGCTTGATGGGGTGACAACATATCTTATATACATATATATATATAGGTATGTTCCAAAGAAACAAGTTGTTTAGACTATATTATGTTCAAATTCCTCTCGTCATGTAATGAACATCAAATCCAACATGTACTGCGTTTTCAAAATTGTGCTTATGCAAACTCAATTCAAAGCACATACTTACCTTGCTTCGAGTCTTTAAAGTAGAAAGTTTTCTAAAACGATCTGGCAAGAATTAAGAGCCTAGCAGCTCAAATGAATATTTGAGTCAAATGAAGTTTTCGCTAACAGACGCCAAAAGTCAACATCTGCTGTGATTTTGGCCCGCTCAAGACTGAAATCAAATGAAAGCATGTTTGCCATCATCAGTCATGCAATTTCTAGGTTCCAAAATCTTAAAGTAGTTAGATGAGCTTGAGGGTCGACAACATATCTTATATACATATATATAGGTATGTTCCAAAAGAAACAAGTTGTTTAGACTATATTATGTTCAAATTCTCTCTCGTCATGAATGAACATCAAATCCAACATGTACTATGCTTTCAAAATTGTGCTTATGCAAACTCAATTCAAAGCACATACTTACCTTTGCTTCTGGAGTCTTCTTAAAGTAGAAAGTTTTCTAAAACGATCTGGCAAGAATTAAGAGCCTAGCAGCTCAAATGAATATTTGAGTCAAATGAAGTTTTCGGCGAACAGACGCCAAAAGTCAACATCTGCTGTGATTTTGGCCTGCCTGATCACTGAAATCAAATGAAAGCATGTTTGCCATCATCAGTCATGCAATTTCTAGGTTCCAAAATCTTAAAGTAGTTAGATGAGCTTGAGGGTCGACAACATATCTTATATACATATATATAGGTATGTTCCAAAAGAAACAAGCTGTTTAGACTATATTATGTTCAAATTCTCTCGTCGCTAATGAACATCAAAATGAACATCAAATCCAACATGTACTGCGTTAAAAAGTGCTTATGCGAACTCAATTCAAAGCACATACCTACCTTGCTTCGGAAGTCTTCTTAAAGTAGAACGTTTTCAAAACGATCTGGCAAGAATTAAGAGCCTAGCAGCTCAAATGAATATTTGAGTCAAATGAAGTTTTCGCTAAAAGACGCCAAAAGTCAACATCTGCTGTGATTTTGGCCTGCTCAAGACTGAAATCAAATGAAAGCATGTTTGCCATCATCAGTCATGCAATTTCTTAGGTTCCAAAATCTTAAAGTAGTTAGATGAGCTTGAGGGTCGACAACATATCTTATATACATATATATATAGGTATGTTCCAAAAGAAACAAGTTGTTTAGACTATATTATGTTCAAATTCTCTCTCGTCATGTAATGAACATCAAATCCAACATGTACTGTTTTCAAAAGTGCTTATGCAAACTCAATTCAAAGCACATACTTACCTTGCTTGCTTCGGAGTCTTTAAAGTAGAAAGTTTTCTAAAACGATCTGGCAAGAATTAAGAGCCTAGCAGCTCAAATGAATATTTGAGTCAAATGAAGTTTTTCGCTAACAGACGCCAAAAATCAACATCTGCTGTGATTTTGGCCGCCTCAAGACTGAAATCAAATGAAAGCATGTTTGCCATCATCAGTCATGCAATTTCTAGGTTCCAAAATCTTAAAGTAGTTAGATGAGCTTGAGGGTCGACAACATATCTTATATACATATATATATAGGTATGTTCCAAAAGAAACAAGTTGTTTAGACTATATTATGTTCAAATTCTCTCGTCATGTAATGAACATCAAATCCAACATGTACTGCGTTTTTCAAAATTGTGCTTATGCAAACTCAATTCAAAGCACATACTTACCTTTGCTTCGAGTCTTCTTAAAGTAGAAAGTTTTCTAAACGATCTGGCAAGAATTAAGAGCCTAGCAGCTCAAATGAATATTTGAGTCAAATGAAGTTTTCTCGCTTAACAGACGCCAAAAGTCAACATCTGCTGTGATTTTGGCCTGCTCAAGACTGAAATCAAATGAAAGCATGTTTGCCATCATCATTCATGCAATTTCTAATGTTCCAAAATCTTAAAGTAGTTAGATGAGAGAGAGTGGTCGACAACATATCTTATATACATATATATATAGTTATGTTCCAAAAGAAAAAAGCTGTTTAGACTATATTATGTTCAAATTCTCTCTCGTCATGAATGAACATCAAATCCAACATGTACTGCGTTTTCAAAAAGTGCTTATGCAAACTCAATTCAAAGCACATACTTACTTTCTTTCGAGGTCTTCTTAAAGTAGAAAGTTTTCTAAAACGATCTGGCAAGAATTAAGAGCCTAGCAGCTCAAATGAATATTTGAGTCAAATGAAGTTTTCGGCGAAAGACGCCAAAAGTCAACATCTGCTGTGATTTTGGGTCTGCTCAAGACTGAAATCAAATGAAAGCATGTTTGCCATCATCAGTCATGCAATTTAGGTTCCAAAATCTTAAAGTAGTTAGATGAGCTTGAGGGTCGACAACATATCTTATATACATATATGTTCCACAAGAAACAAGTTGTTTAGACTATATTATGTTCAAATTCTCTCTCGTCATGTAATGAACATCAAATCCAACATGTACTGCGTTTTCAAAAAGTGCTTATGCAAACTCAATTCAAAGCACATACTTACTTTGCTTCAAGGTCTTCTTAAAGTAGAAAGTTTTCTAAAAACGATCTGGCAAGAATTAAGAGCCTAGCAGCTCAAAATGGCCGCTTGAGTCAAA
>NW_024401870.1:0-6507 GCF_016859285.1 Xiphias gladius | reverse complement strand
TGTTCCAAAAGAAACAAGCTGTTTAGACTATATTATGTTCAAATTCCCTCTCGTCATGGCGAATGAACATCAAATCAAACGTACTGCGTTTTCAAAAATGCTTATGCAAACTCAATTCAAAGCACATACTTAGCTTTCTTTGGGAGTCTTCTTAAAGTAGAAAGTTTTCTAAAACGATCTGGCAAGAATTGAGAGCCTAGCAGCTCAAATGAATATTTGAGTCAAATGAAGTTTTCTCGGCGAATAGGCGCCAAAAATCAACATCTGCTGTGATTTTGGCCCGTCTGCTTACTGAAATCAAATGAAAGCATGTTTGCCATCATCAGTCATGCAATTTCTTAGCTTCCAAAATCTTAAAGTAGTTAGATGAGCTTGAGGGTCGACAACATATCTTATATACATATAGGTGTGTTCCAAAAGAAACAAGCTGTTTAGACTATATTATGTTCAAATTCCTCTCTCAAATGCGAATGAACATCAAATCAAACATGTACTGCGTTTTCAAAAATGCTTATGCAAACTCAATTCAAAGCACATACTTAGCTTTCTTTGGAGTCTTCTTAAAGTAGAAAGTTTTCTAAAACGATCTGGCAAGAATTGAGAGCCTAGCAGCTCAAATGAATATTTGAGTCAAATGAAGTTTTCTCGGCGAATAGGCGCCAAAAATCAACATCTGCTGTGATTTTGGCCCGTCTCTTACTGAAATCAAATGAAAGCATGTTTGCCATCATCAGTCATGCAATTTCTTAGCTTCCAAAATCTTAAAGTAGTTAGATGAGCTTGAGGGTCGACAACATATCTTATATACATATATAGGTGTGTTCCAAAAGAAACAAGCTGTTTAGACTATATTATGTTCAAATTCCTCTCTCGTCGTGAATGAACATCAAATCAAACATGTACTGCGTTTTCAAAAAATGCTTATGCAAACTCAATTCAAAGCACATACTTAGCTTTCTTTGGGAGTCTTCTTAAAGTAGAAAGTTTTCTAAAACGATCTGGCAAGAATTGAGAGCCTAGCAGCTCAAATGAATATTTGAGTCAAATGAAGTTTTCTCGGCGAATAGGCGCCAAAATCAACATCTGCTGTGATTTTGGCCCGTCTGTTAACTGAAATCAAATGAAAGCATGTTTGCCATCATCAGTCATGCAATTTCTTAGCTTCCAAAATCTTAAAGTAGTTAGATGAGCTTGAGGGTCGACAACATATCTTATATACATATAGGTGTGTTCCAAAAGAAACAAGCTGTTTAGACTATATTATGTTCAAATTCCCTCTCTAAATGGCGAATGAACATCAAATCAAACATGTACTGCGTTTTCAAAAATGCTTATGCAAACTCAATTCAAAGCACATACTTACCTTTCTTTGGGAGTCTTCTTAAAGTAGAAAGTTTTCTAAAACGATCTGGCAAGAATTGAGAGCCTAGCAGCTCAAATGAATATTTGAGTCAAATGAAGTTTTCTCGGCGAATAGACGCCAAAAATCAACATCTGCTGTGATTTTGGCCCGTCTGCGCACTGAAATCAAATGAAAGCATGTTTGCCATCATCAGTCATGCAATTTCTTAGCTTCCAAAATCTTAAAGTAGTTAGATGAGCTTGAGGGTCGACAACATATCTTATATACATATAGGTGTGTTCCAAAAGAAACAAGCTGTTTAGACTATATTATGTTCAAATTCCCTCTCTCGTCGAGAATGAACATCAAATCAAACATGTACTGCGTTTTCAAAAATGCTTATGCAAACTCAATTCAAAGCACATACTTACCTTTCTTTGGGAGTCTTCTTAAAGTAGAAAGTTTTCTAAAACGATCTGGCAAGAATTGAGAGCCTAGCAGCTCAAATGAATATTTGAGTCAAATGAAGTTTTCTCTGCGAATAGACGCCAAAAATCAACATCTGCTGTGATTTTGGCCCGTCTGCGTACTGAAATCAAATGAAAGCATGTTTGCCATCATCAGTCATGCAATTTCTTAGCTTCCAAAATCTTAAAGTAGTTAGATGAGCTTGAGGGGTCGACAACATATCTTATATACATATAGGTGTGTTCCAAAAGAAACAAGCTGTTTAGACTATATTATGTTCAAATTCCCTCTCTCGTCGCGAATGAACATCAAATCAAACATGTACTGCGTTTTCAAAAAAGTGCTTATGCAAACTCAATTCAAAGCACATACTTAGCTTTCTTTGGGAGTCTTCTTAAAGTAGAAAGTTTTCTAAAACGATCTGGCAAGAATTGAGAGCCTAGCAGCTCAAATGAATATTTGAGTCAAATGAAGTTTTCTCGGCGAATAGACGCCAAAAATCAACATCTGCTGTGATTTTGGCCCGTCTGCGCACTGAAATCAAATGAAAGCATGTTTGCCATCATCAGTCATGCAATTTCTTAGCTTCCAAAATCTTAAAAGTAGTTAGATGAGCTTAGGGGTCGACAACATATCTTATATACATATAGGTGTGTTCCAAAAGAAACAAGCTGTTTAGACTATATTATTTTCAAATTCCTCTCTCGTCAGCGAATGAACATCAAATCAATCATGTACTGCGTTTTCAAAAATGCTTATGCAAACTCAATTCAAAGCACATACTTAGCTTTCTTTGGGAGTCTTCTTAAAGTAGAACTTTTTCTAAAACGATCTGGCAAGAATTGAGAGCCTAGCAGCTCAAATGAATATTTGAGTCAAATGAAGTTTTCTCCGGTGAATAGACGCCAAAAATCAACATCTGCTGTGATTTTGGCCCGTCTCTGCACTGAAATCAAATGAAAGCATGTTTGCCATCATCAGTCATGCAATTTCTTAGCTTCCAAAATCTTAAAGTAGTTAGATGAGCTTGAGGGGTCGACAACATATCTTATATACATATAGGTGTGTTCCAAAAAAAACAAGCTGTTTAGACTATATTATGTTCAAATTCCCTCTCTCGTCACGAATGAACATCAAATCAAACATGTACTGCGTTTTCAAAAATGCTTATGCAAACTCAATTCAAAGCACATACTTAGCTTTCTTTGGGAGTCTTCTTAAAGTAGAAAGTTTTCTAAAACGATCTGGCAAGAATTGAGAGCCTAGCAGCTCAAATGAATATTTGAGTCAAATGAAGTTTTCTCGGCGAATAGGCGCCAAAATCAACATCTGCTGTGATTTTGGCCCGTCTCTTACTGCTGAAATCAAATGAAAGCATGTTTGACATCATCAGTCTTTCAATTTCTTAGCTTCAAAAATCTTAAAGTAGTTAGATGAGCTTGAGGGGTCGACAACATATCTTATATACATATAGGTGTGTTCCAAAACAAACAAGCTGTTTAGACTATATTATGTTCAAATTCCCTCTCTAAATGCGAATGAACATCAAATCAAACATGTACTGCGTTTTCAAAAAATGCTTATGCAAACTCAATTCAAAGCACATACTTAGCTTTCTTTGGGAGTCTTCTTAAAGTAGAAAGTTTTCTAAAACGATCTGGCAAAAATGAGAGCCTAGCAGCTCAAATGAATATTTGAGTCATATGAGATTTTCTCGGCGAATAGACGCCAAAAATCAACATCTGCTGTGATTTTGGCCCGTCTGCGCACTGAAATCAAATGAAAGCATGTTTGCCATCATCAGTCATGCAATTTCTTAGCTTCCAAAATCTTAAAGTAGTTAGATGAGCTTGAGGGGTCGACAACATATCTTATATACATATAGGTGTGTTCCAAAAGAAACAAGCTGTTTAGACTATATTATGTTCAAATTCCCTCTCTCATCGCGAATGAACATCAAATCAAACATGTACTGCGTTTTCAAAAATGCTTATGCAAACTCAATTCAAAGCACATACTTAGCTTTCTTTGGGAGTCTTCTTAAAGTAGAAAGTTTTCTAAAACGATCTGGCAAGAATTGAGAGCCTAGCAGCTCAAATGAATATTTGAGTCAAATGAAGTTTTCTCGGCGAATAGACGCAAAAAATCAACATCTTCGGTGATTTTGGCCCGTCTGTTCACTGAAATCAAATGAAAGCATGTTTGCCATCATCAGTCATGCAATTTCTTAGCTTCCAAAATCTTAAAGTAGTTAGATGAGCTTGAGGAGTCGACAACATATCTTATATACATATAGGTGTGTTCCAAAAGAAACAAGCTGTTTAGACTATATTATGTTCAAATTCCCTCTCTCATCATGAATGAACATCAAATCAAACATGTACTGCGTTTTCCAAAAATGCTTATGCAAACTCAATTCAAAGCACATACTTACCTTTCTTTGGGAGTCTTCTTAAAGTAGAAAGTTTTCTAAAACGATCTGGCAAGAATTGAGAGCCTAGCAGCTCAAATGAATATTTGAGTCAAATGAAGTTTTCTCGGCGAATAGACGCCAAAATCAACATCTGCTGTGATTTTGGCCCGTCTCGCACTGAAATCAAATGAAAGCATGTTTGCCATCATCAGTCATGCAATTTCTTAGCTTCCAAAATCTTAAAGTAGTTAGATGAGCTTGAGGGGTCGACAACATATCTTATATACATATAGGTGTGTTCCAAAAGAAACAAGCTGTTTAGACTATATTATGTTCAAATTCGCTCTCTCGTCGCGAATGAACATCAAATCAAACATGTACTGCGTTTTCAAAAAATGCTTATGCAAACTCAATTCAAAGCACATACTTACCTTTCTTTGGGAGTCTTCTTAAAGTAGAAAGTTTTCTAAAACGATCTGGCACAAATTGAGAGCCTAGCAGCTCAAATGAATATTTGAGTCAAATGAAGTTTTCTCGGCGAATAGACGCCAAAAATCAACATCTGCTGTGATTTTGGCCCGTCTGCGCACTGAAATCAAATGAAAGCATGTTTGCCATCATCAGTCATGCAATTTCTTAGCTTCCAAAATCTTAAAGTAGTTAGATGAGCTTGAGGGGTCGACAACATATCTTATATACATATATATAGGTGTGTTCCAAAAAACAAGCTGTTTAGACTATATTATGTTCAAATTCCCTCTCGTCATGAATGAACATCAAATCAAACGTACTGCGTTTTCAAAAATGCTTATGCAAACTCAATTCAAAGCACATACTTAGCTTTCTTTGGGAGTCTTCTTAAAGTAGAAAGTTTTCTAAAACGATCTGGCAAGAATTGAGAGCCTAGCAGCTCAAATGAATATTTGAGTCAAATGAAGTTTTCTCGGCGAATAGGCGCCAAAAATCAACATCTGCTGTGATTTTGGCCCGTCTGCGCACTGAAATCAAATGAAAGCATGTTTGCCATCATCAGTCATGCAATTTCTTAGCTTCCAAAATCTTAAAGTAGTTAGATGAGCTTGAGGGTCGACAACATATCTTATATACATATAGGTGTGTTCCAAAAGAAACAAGCTGTTTAGACTATATTATGTTCAAATTCCTCTCTCAATCGCGAATGAACATCAAATCAAACATGTACTGCGTTTTCAAAAATGCTTATGCAAACTCAATTCAAAGCACATACTTACCTTTCTTTGGGAGTCTTCTTAAAGTAGAAAGTTTTCTAAAACGATCTGGCAAGAAATTGAGAGCCTAGCAGCTCAAATGAATATTTGAGTCAAATGAAGTTTTCTCGGTGAATAGACGCCAAAAATCAACATCTGCTGTGATTTTGGCCCGTCTGCGCACTGAAATCAAATGAAAGCATGTTTGCCATCATCAGTCATGCAATTTCTTAGCTTCCAAAATCTTAAAGTAGTTAGATGAGCTTGAGGGGTCGACAACATATCTTATATACATATAGGTGTGTTCCAAAAGAAACAAGCTGTTTAGACTATATTATGTTCAAATTCCCTCTCTCGTCGCGAATGAACATCAAATCAAACATGTACTGCGTTTTCAAAAAATGCTTATGCAAACTCAATTCAAAGCACATACTTAGCTTTCTTTGGGAGTCTTCTTAAAGTAGAAAGTTTTCTAAAACGATCTGGCAAGAATTGAGAGCCTAGCAGCTCAAATGAATATTTGAGTCAAATGAAGTTTTCTCGGCGAATAGACGCCAAAAATCAACATCTGCTGTGATTTTGGCCCGTCTGCGCACTGAAATCAAATGAAAGCATGTTTGCCATCATCAGTCATGCAATTTCTTAGCTTCCAAAATCTTAAAGTAGTTAGATGAGCTTGAGGGGTCGACAACATATCTTATATACATATAGGTGTGTTCCAAAGAAAAAGCTGTTTAGAATATATTATGTTCAAATTCCCTCTCTAAGAACATCAAATCAAACATGTACTGCGTTTTCAAAAAATGCTTATGCAAACTCAATTCAAAGCACATACTTACCTTTCTTTGGGAGTCTTCTTAAAGTAGAAAGTTTTCTAAAACGATCTGGCAAGAATTGAGAGCCTAGCAGCTCAAATGAATATTTGAGTCAAATGAAGTTTTCTCGGCGAATAAATGGCAAAAATCAACATCTGCTGTGATTTTGGCCCGTCTGCGCACTGAAATCAAATGAAAGCATGTTTGCCATCATCAGTCATGCAATTTCTTAGCTTCCCAAAA
>NW_024401869.1:0-64262 GCF_016859285.1 Xiphias gladius | reverse complement strand
AAATGACTTGCTCCCAATGATTGAAGGTAGCAGAATATGAAGGAAAACATCACGTTGTATGCTTTCATGTAAAGACTGACTATTGACAACAGTGTATGTTACAGAGAATAACAGTTTGAAATCAGGGTTGAATTAAGTTGTGTTTCCCTACTAGTTGGCTGTGCAAACATCTCAAACATGTTCACAACCAACAAAAAGCTGAGGAATATGAAGGAAAACATGGTTATTTAGAACTCTATGTGAATACTTTCTAAAATGACATCTTTTGTCTTTTTATACTTACTTTGGCTAAGAATGAGACCTTTTAAAAGCTCTGTGTAGATAAACTCTCTATTTCATGTAGAAGGTGATTCAAACAAATGACTTGCTCCCAATGATTGAAAGGTAGCAGAATATGAAGGAAACCATCACGTTGTATGCTTTCATGTAAAGACTGACTATTGACAACAGTGTATGTTACAGAGAATAACAGTTTGAAATCAGGGTTGAATTAAGTTGTGTTTCCCTACTAGTTGGCTGTGCAAACACCTCACACATGTTCACAACCAACAAAAAGCTGAGGAATATGAAGGAAAACATGGTTATTTAGAACTCTATGTGAATACTTTCTAAAATGACATCTTTTGTCTTTTTATACATACTTTGGCTAAGAATGAGACCTTTTAAAGGCTCTGTGTAGATAAACTCTCTATTTCATGTAGAAGGTGATTCAAACAAATGACTTGCTCCCAATGATTGAAAGGTAGCAGAATATGAAGGAAAACATCACGTTGTATGCTTTCATGTAAAGACTGACTATTGACAACAGTGTATGTTACAGAGAATAACAGTTTGAAATCAGGGTTGAATTAAGTTGTGTTTCCCTACTAGTTGGCTGTGCAAACACCTCACACATGTTCACAACCAACAAAAAGCTGAGGAATATGAAGGAAAACATGGTTATTTAGAACTCTATGTGAATACTTTCTAAAATGACATCTTTTGTCTATTTATACTTACTTTGGCTAAGAATGAGACCTTTTAAAAGCCCTCTGTGTAGATAAACTCTCTATTTCATGTAGAAGGTGATTCAAACAAATGACTTGCTCACAATGATTGAAAAGTAGCAGAATATGAAGGAATACATCACATTGTGTGGTTTTAATGTAAAGACTGACTCATGACACCAGTGTATGTTACAGAGATTTGAAATCAGTGTTGAATTAAGTTGTGTTTCCCTACTAGTTGGCTGTGCAAGCACCTTACACATGTTCAAAGAACAGTTTGAAATCAGTTTTGAATTAAGTTGTGTTTCCCTACTAGTTGGCTGTGCAAACACCTCACACATGTTCACAACCAACAAAAAGCTGAGGAATATGAAGGAAAACATGGTTATTTAGAACTCTATGTGAATACTTTCTAAAATGACATCCTTTGTCTTTTTATACTTACTTTGGCTAAGAATGAGACCTTTTAAAAGCTCTGTGTAGATAAACTCTCTATTTCATGTAGAAGGTGATTCAAACAAATGACTTGCTCCCAATGATTGAAAGGTAGCAGAATATGAAGGAAAACATCACGTTGTATGCTTTCATGTAAAGACTGACTATTGACAACAGTGTATGTTACAGAGAATAACAGTTTGAAATCAGGGTTGAATTAAGTTGTGTTTCCCTACTAGTTGGCTGTGCAAACACCTCACATGTTCACAACCAACAAAAAGCTGAGGAATATGAAGGAAAACATGGTTATTTAGAACTCTATGTGAATACTTTCTAAAATGACATCTTTTGTCTATTTATACTTACTTTGGCTAAGAATGAGACCTTTTTAAACCCTCTGTTAGATAAACTCTCTATTTCATGTAGAAGGTGATTCAAACAAATGACTTGCTCACAATGATTGAAAGGTAGCAGAAAAGCAAGGAATACATCACATTGTGTGGTTTAATGTAAAGACTGACTCATGACACCAGTGTATGTTACAGAGATTTGAAATCAGTGTTGAATTAAGTTGTGTTTCCCTACTAGTTGGCTGCAAAACACCTTACACACACATGTTCAAAGAACAGTTTGAAATCAGTGTTGAATTAAGTTGTGTTTCCCTACTAGTTGGCTGTGCAAACACCTCACACATGTTCACAACCAACAAAAAGCTGAGGAATATGAAGGAAAACATGGTTATTTAGAACTCTATGTGAATACTTTCTAAAATGACATCTTTTGTCTTTTTATACATACTTTGGCTAAGAATGAGACCTTTTAAAAGCTCTGTGTAGATAAACTCTCTATTTCATGTAGAAGGTGATTCAAACAAATGACTTGCTCACAATGATTGAAAGGTAGCAGAATATGAAGGAATACATTGCCTTGTGTGGTTTCATGTAAAGACTGACTCATGACACCAGTGTATCCTACAGAGAAGAACAGTTTGAAATCAGGGTTGAATTAAGTTGTGTTTCCCTACTAGTTGGCTGTGCAAACACCTCACACATGTTCACAACCAACAAAAAGCTGAGGAATATGAAGGAAAACATGGTTATTTAGAACTCTATGTGAATACTTTCTAAAATGACATCTTGTGTCTATTTTATACTTACTTTGGCTAAGAATGAGACCTTTTAAAAGCTCTGTGTAGATAAACTCTCTATTTCATGTAGAAGGTGATTCAAACAAATGACTTGCTCCCAATGATTGAAAGGTAGCAGAATATGAAGAAAACCATCACGTTGTATGCTTTCATGTAAAGACTGACTCATGACACCAGTGTATCCTACAGAGAAGAACAGTTTGAAATCAGTGTTGAATTAAGTTGTGTTTTCCTGCTAGTTGGCTGTGCAAACACCTCACACATGTTCACAACCAACAAAAACCTGAGAAATATGAAGGAAAACATGGTTATTTAGAACTCTATGTGAATACTTTCTAAAATGACATCTTTTGTCTTTTTATACTTACTTTGGCTAAGAATGAGACCTTTTAAAGGCTCTGTGTAGATAAACTCTCTATTTCATGTAGAAGGTGATTCAAACAAATGACTTGCTCCCAATGATTGAAAGGTAGCAGAATATGAAGGAAAACATCACGTTGTATGCTTTCATGTAAAGACTGACTATTGACAACAGTGTATGTTACAGAGAATAACAGTTTGAAATCAGTGTTGAATTAAGTTGTGTTTCCCTACTAGTTGGCTGTGCAAACACCTCACACATGTTCACAACCAACAAAAAGCTGAGGAATATGAAGGAAAACATGGTTATTTAGAACTCTATGTGAATACTTTCTAAAATGACATCTTTTGTCTATTTATACTTACTTTGGCTAAGAATGAGACCTTTTAAAGCCTCTGTGTAGATAAACTCTCTATTTCATGTAGAAGGTGATTCAAACAAATGACTTGCTCCCAATGATTGAAAGGTAGCAGAAAAGCAAGGAATACATCACGTTGTGTAGTTTAATGTAAAGACTGACTCATGACACCAGTGTATGTTACAGAGATTTGAAATCAGTGTTGAATTAAGTTGTGTTTCCCTACTAGTTGGCTGTGCAAGCACCTTACACATGTTCAAAGAACAGTTTGAAATCAGTTTTGAATTAAGTTGTGTTTCCCTACTAGTTGGCTGTGCAAACACCTCACACATGTTCACAACCAACAAAAACCTGAGGAATATGAAGGAAAACATGGTTATTTAGAACTCTATGTGAATACTTTCTAAAATGACATCTTTTGTCTTTTTATACTTACTTTGGCTAAGAATGAGACCTTTTAAAAGCTCTGTGTAGATAAACTCTCTATTTCATGTAGAAGGTGATTCAAACAAATGACTTGCTCCCAATGATTGAAAGGTAGCAGAAAAGCAAGTAATACATCACGTTGTGTGCTTTCATGTAAAGACTGACTATTGACAACAGTTTATGTTACAGAGAAGAACAGTTTGAAATCAGTGTTGAATTAAGTTGTGTTTCCCTACTAGTTGGCTGTGCAAACACCTCACACATGTTCACAACCAACAAAAAGCTGAGGAATATGAAGGAAAACATGGTTATTTAGAAAACTATGTGAATACTTTCTAAAATGACATCTTTTGTCTATTTATACTTACTTTGGCTAAGAATGAGACCTTTTAAACCCTCTGTGTAGATAAACTCTCTATTTCATGTAGAAGGTGATTCAAACAAATGACTTGCTCCCAATGATTGAAAGGTAGCAGAATATGAAGGAAACCATCACGTTGTATGCTTTCATGTAAAGACTGACTCATGACACCAGTGTATCCTACAGAGAAGAACAGTTTGAAATCAGTGTTGAATTAAGTTGTGTTTTCCTGCTAGTTGGCTTTGCCAAATCCTTATACATGTTCACAACCAACAAAAAGCTGAGGAATATGAAGGAAAACGTGGTTATTTAGAACTCTATGTGAATACTTTCTAAAATGACATCTTTTGTCTTTTTATACTTACTTTGGCTAAGAATGAGACCTTTTAAAAGCTCTGTGTAGATAAACTCTCTATTTCATGTAGAAGGTAATTCAAACAAATGACTTGCTCACAATGATTGAAAGGTAGCAGAAAAGCAAGGAATACATCACGTTGTGTGGTTTCATGTAAAGACTGACTATTGACAACAGTGTATGTTACAGAGAAGAACAGTTTGAAATCAGTGTTGAATTAAGTTGTGTTTCCCTACTAGTTGGCTGTGCAAACACCTCACACATGTTCACAACCTACAAAAAGCTGAGGAAATTGAAGGAAAAACATGGTTATTCAGAACCCTATGTGAATACTTTCTAAACTGACATCTTGTGTCTATTTTAACTTACTTTGGCTAAGAATGACACCTTTTAAAAGCTCTGTGTAGATAAACTCTCTATTTCATGTAGAAGGTGATTCAAACAAATGACTTGCTCCCAATGATTGAAAGGTAGCAGAATATGAAGAAAACCATCACGTTGTATGCTTTCATGTAAAGACTGACTCATGACACCAGTGTATCCTACAGAGAAGAACAGTTTGAAATCAGTGTTGAATTAAGTTGTGTTTTCCTGCTAGTTGGCTTTGCCAAATCCTTATACATGTTCACAACCAACAAAAAGCTGAGGAATATGAAGGAAAACATGGTTATTTAGAACTCTAAGTGAATACTTTCTAAAATGACATCTTTTGTCTATTTATACTTGCTTTGGCTAAGAATGAGACCTTTTAAATGCTCTGTGTAGATAAACTCTCTATTTCATGTAGAAGGTGATTCAAACAAATGACTTGCTCACAATGATTGAAAGGTAGCAGAAAAGCAAGGAATACATCACGTTGTGTGGTTTCATGTAAAGACTGACTATTGACAACAGTGTATGTTACAGAGAAGAACAGTTTGAAATCAGTGTTGAATTAAGTTGTGTTTCCCTACTAGTTGGCTGTGCAAACACCTTACACATGTTCACAACCAACAAAAAGCTGAGGAATATGAAGGAAAACATGGTTATTTAGAACTCTATGTGAATACTTTCTAAAACGACATCTTTTGTCTTTTTATACATACTTTGGCTAAGAATGAGACCTTTTAAACGCTCTGTGTAGATAAACTCTCTATTTCATGTAGAAGGTGATTCAAACAAATGACTTGCTCACAATGATTGAAAGGTAGCAGAATATGAAGGAAAACATCACGTTGTGTGGTTTCATGTAAAGACTGACTCATGACACCAGTGTATCCTACAGAGAAGAACAGTTTGAAATCAGTGTTGAATTAAGTTGTGTTTCCCTACTAGTTGGCTTTGCAAACTCCTTACACATGTTCACAACCAACAAAAAGCTGAGGAATATGAAGGAAAACATGGTTATTTAGAACTCTATGTGAATACTTTCTAAAATGACATCTTTTGTCTTTTTATACATACTTTGGCTAAGAATAAGACCTTTTAAACGCTCTGTGTAGATAAACTCTCTATTTCATGTAGAAGGTGATTCAAACAAATGACTTGCTCCCAATGATTGAAAGGTAGCAGAATATGAAGGAATACATTGCCTTGTGTGGTTTCATGTAAAGATTGACTCAAGACACCAGTGTGTCCTACAAAGAAGAACAGTTTGAAATCAGTGTTGAATTAAGTTGTGTTTTCCTGCTAGTTGGCTTTGCCAAATCCTTATACATGTTCACAACCAACAAAAAGCTGAGGAATATGAAGGAAAACGTGGTTATTTAGAACTCTATGTGAATACTTTCTAAAATGACATCTTTTGTCTTTTTATACTTACTTTGGCTAAGAATGAGACCTTTTAAAAGCTCTGTGTAGATAAACTCTCTATTTCATGTAGAAGGTAATTCAAACAAATGACTTGCTCACAATGATTGAAACGTAGCAGAAAAGCAAGGAATACATCACGTACTGTGGTTTCATGTAAAGACTGACTATTGACAACAGTGTATGTTACAGAGAAGAACAGTTTGAAATCAGTGTTGAATTAAGTTGTGTTTCCCTACTAGTTGGCTGTGCAAACACCTTACACATGTTCAAAGAACAGTTTGAAATCAGTTTTGAATTAAGTTGTGTTTCCCTACTAGTTGGCTGTGCAAACACCTCACACATGTTCACAACCAACAAAAAGCTGAGGAATATGAAGGAAAACATGGTTATTTAGAACTCTATGTGAATACTTTCTAAAATGACATCTTTTGTCTTTTTATACTTACTTTGGCTAAGAATGAGACCTTTTAAAAGCTCTGTGTAGATAAACTCTCTATTTCATGTAGAAGGTGATTCAAACAAATGACTTGCTCCCAATGATTGAAAGGTAGCAGAATATGAAGGAAAACATCACGTTGTATGCTTTCATGTAAAGACTGACTATTGACAACAGTGTATGTTACAGAGAATAACAGTTTGAAATCAGGGTTGAATTAAGTTGTGTTTCCCTACTAGTTGGCTGTGCAAACACCTCACACATGTTCACAACCAACAAAAAGCTGAGGAATATGAAGGAAAACATGGTTATTTAGAACTCTATGTGAATACTTTCTAAAATGACATCTTTTGTCTTTTATACTTACTTTGGCTAAGAATGAGACCTTTTAAACCCTCTGTGTAGATAAACTCTCTATTTCATGTAGAAGGTGATTCAAACAAATGACTTGCTCCCAATGATTGAAAGGTAGCAGAATATGAAGGAAAACATCACGTTGTATGCTTTCATGTAAAGACTGACTATTGACAACAGTGTATGTTACAGAGAATAACAGTTTGAAATCAGTGTTGAATTAAGTTGTGTTTCCCTACTAGTTGGCTGTGCAAACACCTCACACATGTTCACAACCAACAAAAAGCTGAGAATATGAAGGAAAACATGGTTATTTAGACCTCTATGTCAAAACTTTCTAAAATGACATCTTTTGTCTATTTATACTTACTTTGGCTAAGAATGAGACCTTTTTAAGCCCTCTGTTAGATAAACTCTCTATTTCATGTAGAAGGTGATTCAAACAAATGACTTGCTCACAATGATTGAAAGGTAGCAGAAAAGCAAGTAATACATCACGTTGTCTGGTTTCAAGTAAAGACTGACTATTGACACCAGTGTATGTTACAGAGATGAATCCAGTGTTGAATTATTGTGTTGTGTTTCCCTACTAGTGGCTGTGCAAGCACCTACACATGTTCAAAGAACAGTTTGAAATCAGTTTTGAATTAAGTTGTGTTTCCCTACTAGTTGGCTGTGCAAACACCTCACACATGTTCACAACCAACAAAAAGCTGAGGAATATGAAGGAAAACATGGTTATTTAGAACTCTATGTGAATACTTTCTAAAATGACATCTTTTGTCTTTTTATACTTACTTTGGCTAAGAATGAGACCTTTTAAAAGCTCTGTGTAGATAAACTCTCTATTTCATGTAGAAGGTGATTCAAACAAATGACTTGCTCCCAATGATTGAAAGGTAGCAGAATATGAAGGAAAACATCACGTTGTATGCTTTCATGTAAAGACTGACTATTGACAACAGTGTATGTTACAGAGAATAACAGTTTGAAATCAGTGTTGAATTAAGTTGTGTTTCCCTACTAGTTGGCTGTGCAAACACCTCACACACATGTTCACAACCAACAAAAAGCTGAGGAATATGAAGGAAAACATGGTTATTTAGAACTCTATGTGAATACTTTCTAAAATGACATCCTTTGTCTATTTATACTTACTTTGGCTAAGAATGAGACCTTTTAAACCCTCTGTGTAGATAAACTCTCTATTTCATGTAGAAGGTGATTCAAACAAATGACTTGCTCACAATGATTGAAAGGTAGCAGAAAAGCAAGGAATACATCACGTTGTGTGGTTTCATGTAAAGACTGACTCATGACACCAGTGTATGTTACAGAGATTTGAAATCAGTGTTGAATTAAGTTGTGTTTCCTACTAGTTGGCTGTACACATGTTCAAAGAACAGTTTGAAATCAGTTTTGAATTAAGTTGTGTTTCCCTACTAGTTGGCTGTGCAAACACCTCACACATGTTCACAACCAACAAAAAGCTGAGGAATATGAAGGAAAACATGGTTATTTAGAACTCTATGTGAATACTTTCTAAAATGACATCTTTTGTCTTTTTATACTTACTTTGGCTAAGAATGAGACCTTTTAAAAGCTCTGTGTAGATAAACTCTCTATTTCATGTAGAAGGTGATTCAAACAAATGACTTGCTCCCAATGATTGAAAGGTAGCAGAATAGCAAAAGGAATACATATCGTTGTGTGGTTTCTTGTAAATTCTGACTATTGACAACAGTGTATGTTACAGAGAGAAGAACAGTTTGAAATCAGTGTTGAATTAAGTTGTGTTTCCCTACTAGTTGGCTGTGCAAACACCTCACACATGTTCACAACCAACAAAAAGCTGAGGAATATGAAGGAAAACATGGTTATTTAGAACTCTATGTGAATACTTTCTAAAATGACATCTTTTGTCTATTTATACTTACTTTGGCTAAGAATGAGACCTTTTAAACCCTCTGTGTAGATAAACTCTCTATTTCATGTAGAAGGTGATTCAAACAAATGACTTGCTCCCAATGATTGAAAGGTAGCAGAATATGAAGGAAACCATCACGTTGTATGCTTTCATGTAAAGACTGACTCATGACACCAGTGTATCCTACAGAGAAGAACAGTTTGAAATCAGTGTTGAATTAAGTTGTGTTTTCCTACTAGTTGGCTGTGCAAACACCTTACACATGTTCACAACCAACAAAAAGATGAGGAATATGAAGGAAAACATGGTTATTTAGAACTCTATGGGAATACTTTCTAAAATGACATCTTTTGTCTTTTTATACTTACTTTGGCTAAGAATGAGACCTTTTAAAAGCTCTGTGTAGATAAACTCTCTATTTCATGTAGAAGGTGATTCAAACAAATGACTTGCTCACAATGATTGAAAGGTAGCAGAAAAGCAAGGAATACATCACGTTGTGGTTTCATGTAAAGACTGACTCATGACACCAGTGTATGTTACAGAGAAGAACAGTTTGAAATCAGTGTTGAATTAAGTTGTGTTTCCCTACTAGTTGGCTGTGCAAACACCTCACACATGTTCACAACCAACAAAAAGCTGAGGAATATGAAGGAAAACATGGTTATTTAGAACTCTATGTGAATACTTTCTAAAATGACATCTTTGTCTTTTATACTTACTTTGGCTAAGAATGAGACCTTTTAAACGCTCTGTGTAGATAAACTCTCTATTTCATGTAGAAGGTGATTCAAACAAATGACTTGCTCACAATGATTGAAAGGTAGCAGAATATGAAGGAAAACATCACGTTGTGTGGTTTCATGTAAAGACTGACTCATGACACCAGTGTATCCTACAGAGAAGAACAGTTTGAAATCAGTGTTGAATTAAGTTGTGTTTCCCTACTAGTTGGCTGTGCAAACACCTCACACATGTTCACAACCAACAAAAAGCTGAGGAATATGAAGGAAAACATGGTTATTTAGAACTCTATGTGAATACTTTCTAAAATGACATCTTTTGTCTTTTTATACATACTTTGGCTAAGAATGAGACCTTTTAAACGCTCTGTGTAGATAAACTCTCTATTTCATGTAGAAGGTGATTCAAACAAATGACTTGCTCCCAATGATTGAAAGGTAGCAGAATATGAAGAATACATCACGTTGTGTGGTTTCATGTAAAGATTGACTCATGACACCAGTGTATCCTACAGAGAAGAACAGTTTGAAATCAGTGTTGAATTAAGTTGTGTTTCCCTACTAGTTGGCTTTGCAGAATCCTTATACATGTTCACAACCAACAAAAAGCTGAGAATATGAAGGAAAACATGGTTATTTAGAACTCTATGTGAATACTTTCTAAAATGACATCTTTTGTCTTTTTATACTTACTTTGGCTAAGAATGAGACCTTTTAAAAAGCTCTGTGTAGATAAACTCTCTATTTCATGTAGAAGGTGATTCAAACAAATGACTTGCTCACAATGATTGAAAGGTAGCAGAAAAGCAAGAATACATCACGTTGTGTGGTTTCATGTAAAGACTGACTATTGACAACAGTGTATGTTACAGAGAACAGTTTGAAATCAGTGTTGAATTAAGTTGTGTTTCCCTACTAGTTGGCTGTGCAAACACCTTACACATGTTCACACATGTTCACCAACAAAAAGCTGAGGAATATGAAGGAAAACATGGTTATTTAGAACTCTATGTGAATACTTTCTAAAATGACATCTTTTGTCTTTTTATACTTACTTTGGCTAAGAATGAGACCTTTTAAAAGCTCTGTGTAGATAAACTCTCTATTTCATGTAGAAGGTGATTCAAACAAATGACTTGCTCCCAATGATTGAAAGGTAGCAGAATATGAAGGAAAACATCACGTTGTATGCTTTCATGTAAAGACTGACTATTGACAACAGTGTATGTTACAGAGAAGAACAGTTTGAAATCAGTGTTGAATTAAGTTGTGTTTCCCTACTAGTTGGCTGTGCAAACACCTCACACATGTTCACAACCAACAAAAAGCTGAGGAATATGAAGGAAAACATGGTTATTTAGAACTCTATGTGAATACTTTCTAAAATGACATCTTTTGTCTATTTATACTTACTTTGGCTAAGAATGAGACCTTTTAAACCCTCTGTGTAGATAAACTCTCTATTTCATGTAGAAGGTGATTCAAACAAATGACTTGCTCACAATGATTGAAAGGTAGCAGAATATGAAGGAAAACATCACGTTGTATGCTTTCATGTAAAGACTGACTATTGACAACAGTGTATGTTACAGAGAAGAACAGTTTGAAATCAGGGTTGAATTAAGTTGTGTTTCCCTACTAGTTGGCTGTGCAAACACCTCACATGTTCACAACCAACAAAAAGCTGAGGAATATGAAGGAAAACATGGTTATTTAGAACTCTATGTGAATACTTTCTAAAATGACATCTTTGTCTTTTATACTTACTTTGGCTAAGAATGAGACCTTTTAAAGCTCTGTGTAGATAAACTCTCTATTTCATGTAGAAGGTGATTCAAACAAATGACTTGCTCACAATGATTGAAAGGTAGCAGAATATGAAGGAAAACATCACGTTGTGTGGTTTCATGTAAAGACTGACTCATGACACCAGTGTATCCTACAGAGAAGAACAGTTTGAAATCAGTGTTGAATTAAGTTGTGTTTCCCTACTAGTTGGCTGTGCAAACACCTTACACATGTTCAAAGAACAGTTTGAAATCAGTTTTGAATTAAGTTGTGTTTCCCTACTAGTTGGCTGTGCAAACACCTCACACATGTTCACAACCAACAAAAAGCTGAGGAATATGAAGGAAAACATGGTTATTTAGAACTCTATGTGAATACTTTCTAAAATGACATCTTTTGTCTTTTTATACTTACTTTGGCTAAGAATGAGACCTTTTAAAAGCTCTGTGTAGATAAACTCTCTATTTCATGTAGAAGGTGATTCAAACAAATGACTTGCTCCCAATGATTGAAAGGTAGCAGAATATGAAGGAATACATCACGTTGTGTGGTTTCATGTAAAGACTGACTATTGACAACAGTGTATCCTACAGAGAAGAACAGTTTGAAATCAGTGTTGAATTAAGTTGTGTTTCCCTACTAGTTGGCTGTGCAAACATCTTACACATGTTCACAACCAACAAATAGCTGAGGAATATGAAGGAAAACATGGTTATTTAGAACTCTATGTGAATACTTTCTAAAATGACATCTTTTGTCTTTTTATACTTACTTTGGCTAAGAATGAGACCTTTTAAAAGCTCTGTGTAGATAAACTCTCTATTTCATGTAGAAGGTGATTCAAACAAATGACTTGCTCACAATGATTGAAAGGTAGCAGAATATGAAGGAAAACATCACGTTGTATGCTTTCATGTAAAGACTGACTATTGACAACAGTGTATGTTACAGAGAAGAACAGTTTGAAATCAGTGTTGAATTAAGTTGTGTTTCCCTACTAGTTGGCTGTGCAAACACCTCACACATGTTCACAACCAACAAAAAGCTGAGGAATATGAAGGAAAACATGGTTATTTAGAACTCTATGTGAATACTTTCTAAAATGACATCTTTTGTCTTTTTATACTTACTTTGGCTAAGAATGAGACCTTTTAAAAGCTCTGTGTAGATAAACTCTCTATTTCATGTAGAAGGTGATTCAAACAAATGACTTGCTCACAATGATTGAAAGGTAGCAGAATATGAAGGAATACATTGCCTTGTGTGGTTTCATGTAAAGATTGACTCAAGACACCAGTGTGTCCTACAGAGAAGAACAGTTTGAAATCAGTGTTGAATTAAGTTGTGTTTCCCTACTAGTTGGCTGTGCAAACACCTCACACATGTTCACAACCAACAAAAAGCTGAGGAATATGAAGGAAAACATGGTTATTTAGAACTCTAAGTGAATACTTTCTAAAATGACATCTTTTGTCTTTTTATACTTACTTTGGCTAAGAATGAGACCTTTTAAAAGCTCTGTGTAGATAAACTCTCTATTTCATGTAGAAGGTGATTCAAACAAATGACTTGCTCACAATGATTGAAAGGTAGCATAAAAGCAAGGAATACATCACGTTGTGTGGTTTCATGTAAAGACTGACTATTGACAACAGTGTATGTTACAGAGAAGAACAGTTTGAAATCAGTGTTGAATTAAGTTGTGTTTCCCTACTAGTTGGTGCTGTAAAAAACACCTTACACATTCAAAAGAACAGTTTGAAATCAGTTTTGAATTAAGTTGTGTTTCCCTACTAGTTGGCTGTGCAAACACCTCACACATGTTCACAACCAACAAAAAGCTGAGGAATATGAAGGAAAACATGGTTATTTAGAACTCTATGTGAATACTTTCTAAAATGACATCTTTTGTCTTTTTATACTTACTTTGGCTAAGAATGAGACCTTTAAAAGCTCTGTGTAGATAAACTCTCTATTTCATGTAGAAGGTGATTCAAACAAATGACTTGCTCCCAATGATTGAAAGGTAGCAGAATATGAAGGAAAACATCACGTTGTATGCTTTCATGTAAAGACTGACTATTGACAACAGTGTATGTTACAGAGAATAACAGTTTGAAATCAGGGTTGAATTAAGTTGTGTTTCCCTACTAGTTGGCTGTGCAAACACCTCACACATGTTCACAACCAACAAAAAGCTGAGGAATATGAAGGAAAACATGGTTATTTAGAACTCTATGTGAATACTTTCTAAAATGACATCTTTGTCTATTTATACTTACTTTGGCTAAGAATGAGACCTTTTTAAACCCTCTGTTAGATAAACTCTCTATTTCATGTAGAAGGTGATTCAAACAAATGACTTGCTCACAATGATTGAAAGGTAGCAGAAAAGCAAGGAATACATCACATTGTGTAGTTTAATGTAAAGACTGACTCATGACACCAGTGTATGTTACAGAGATTTGAAATCAGTGTTGAATTAAGTTGTGTTTCCCTACTAGTTGGCTGTGCAAACACCTTACACATGTTCAAAGAACAGTTTGAAATCACTTTTGAATTAAGTTGTGTTTCCCTACTAGTTGGCTGTGCAAACACCTCACACATGTTCACAACCAACAAAAAGCTGAGGAATATGAAGGAAAACATGGTTATTTAGAACTCTATGTGAATACTTTCTAAAATGACATCTTTTGTCTTTTTATACTTACTTTGGCTAAGAATGAGACCTTTTAAAAGCTCTGTGTAGATAAACTCTCTATTTCATGTAGAAGGTGATTCAAACAAATGACTTGCTCCCAATGATTGAAAGGTAGCAGAATATGAAGGAAAACATCACGTTGTATGCTTTCATGTAAAGACTGACTATTGACAACAGTGTATGTTACAGAGAATAACAGTTTGAAATCAGGGTTGAATTAAGTTGTGTTTCCCTACTAGTTGGCTGTGCAAACACCTCACACATGTTCACAACCAACAAAAAGCTGAGGAATATGAAGGAAAACATGGTTATTTAGAACTCTATGTGAATACTTTCTAAAATGACATCTTTTGTCTATTTATACTTACTTTGGCTAAGAATGAGACCTTTTTAAACCCTCTGTTAGATAAACTCTCTATTTCATGTAGAAGGTGATTCAAACAAATGACTTGCTCACAATGATTGAAAGGTAGCAGAAAAGCAAGGAATACATCACATTGTGTAGTTTAATGTAAAGACTGACTCATGACACCAGTGTATGTTACAGAGATTTGAAATCAGTGTTGAATTAAGTTGTGTTTCCCTACTAGTTGGCTGTGCAAACACCTTACACATGTTCAAAGAACAGTTTGAAATCAGTTTTGAATTAAGTTGTGTTTCCCTACTAGTTGGCTGTGCAAACACCTCACACATGTTCACAACCAACAAAAACCTGAGGAATATGAAGGAAAACATGGTTATTTAGAACTCTATGTGAATACTTTCTAAAATGACATCTTTTGTCTTTTTATACTTTGGCTAAGAATGAGACCTTTTAAAAGCTCTGTGTAGATAAACTCTCTATTTCATGTAGAAGGTGATTCAAACAAATGACTTGCTCCCAATGATTGAAAGGTAGCAGAATATGAAGGAAAACATCACGTTGTATGCTTTCATGTAAAGACTGACTATTGACAACAGTGTATGTTACAGAGAATAACAGTTTGAAATCAGGGTTGAATTAAGTTGTGTTTCCCTACTAGTTGGCTGTGCAAACACCTCACACATGTTCACAACCAACAAAAAGCTGAGGAATATGAAGGAAAACATGGTTATTTAGAACTCTATGTGAATACTTTCTAAAATGACATCTTTTGTCTTTTTATACATACTTTGGCTAAGAATGAGACCTTTTAAACGCTCTGTGTAGATAAACTCTCTATTTCATGTAGAAGGTGATTCAAACAAATGACTTGCTCACAATGATTGAAAGGTAGCAGAATATGAAGGAATACATTGCCTTGTGTGGTTTCATGTAAAGATTGACTCAAGACACCAGTGTGTCCTACAAAGAAGAACAGTTTGAAATCAGTGTTGAATTAAGTTGTGTTTCCCTACTAGTTGGCTGTGCAAACACCTTACACATGTTCAAAGAACAGTTTGAAATCAGTTTTGAATTAAGTTGTGTTTCCCTACTAGTTGGCTGTGCAAACACCTCACACATGTTCACAACCAACAAAAGCTGAGGAATATGAAGGAAAACATGGTTATTTAGAACTCTATGTGAATACTTTCTAAAATGACATCTTTTGTCTTTTTATACTTACTTTGGCTAAGAATGAGACCTTTTAAAAGCTCTGTGTAGATAAACTCTCTATTTCATGTAGAAGGTGATTCAAACAAATGACTTGCTCCCAATGATTGAAAGGTAGCAGAATATGAAGGAAAACATCACGTTGTGTGGTTTCATGTAAAGACTGACTATTGACAACAGTGTATGTTACAGAGAAGAACAGTTTGAAATCAGTGTTGAATTAAGTTGTGTTTCCCTACTAGTTGGCTGTGCAAACACCTCACACATGTTCACAACCAACAAAAAGCTGAGGAATATGAAGGAAAACATGGTTATTTAGAACTCTATGTGAATACTTTCTAAAATGACATCTTTTGTCTTTTTATACTTACTTTGGCTAAGAATGAGACCTTTTAAACCCTCTGTGTAGATAAACTCTCTATTTCATGTAGAAGGTGATTCAAACAAATGACTTGCTCCCAATGATTGAAAGGTAGCAGAATATGAAGGAAAACATCACGTTGTATGCTTTCATGTAAAGACTGACTATTGACAACAGTGTATGTTACAGAGAAGAACAGTTTGAAATCAGTGTTGAATTAAGTTGTGTTTCCCTACTAGTTGGCTGTGCAAACACCTCACACATGTTCACAACCAACAAAAAGCTGAGGAATATGAAGGAAAACATGGTTATTTAGAACTCTATGTGAATACTTTCTAAAATGACATCTTTTGTCTTTTTATATACTTACTGGCTAAGAATGAGACCTTTTAAACGCTCTGTGTAGATAAACTCTCTATTTCATGTAGAAGGTGATTCAAACAAATGACTTGCTCACAATGATTGAAAGGTAGCAGAATATGAAGGAAAACATCACCTTGTGTGGTTTCATGTAAAGACTGACTCAAGACACCAGTGTATGTTACAGAGAAGAACAGTTTGAAATCAGTGTTGAATTGTTGTGTTTCCCTACTAGTTGGCTGTGCAAACACCTTACACATGTTCATAAGTTGTGTTTCCCTACTAGTTGGCTGTGCAAACACCTCACACATGTTCACAACCAACAAAAAGCTGAGGAATATGAAGGAAAACATGGTTATTTAGAACTCTATGTGAATACTTTCTAAAATGACATCTTTTGTCTTATTATACTTACTTTGGCTAAGAATGAGACCTTTTAAAAGCTCTGTGTAGATAAACTCTCTATTTCATGTAGAAGGTGATTCAAACAAATGACTTGCTCACAATGATTGAAAGGTAGCAGAATATGAAGGAATACATCACGTTGTGTGGTTTCATGTAAAGACTGACTATTGACAACAGTGTATGTTACAGAGAAGAACAGTTTGAAATCAGTGTTGAATTAAGTTGTGTTTCCCTACTAGTTGGCTGTGCAAACACCTTACACATGTTCACAACCAACAAAAAGCTGAGGAATATGAAGGAAAACATGGTTATTTAGAACTCTATGTGAATACTTTCTAAAATGACATCTTTTGTCTTTTTATACTTACTTTGGCTAAGAATGAGACCTTTTAAAAGCTCTGTGTAGATAAACTCTCTATTTCATGTAGAAGGTGATTCAAACAAATGACTTGCTCCCAATGATTGAAAGGTAGCAGAATATGAAGGAAAACATCACGTTGTATGCTTTCATGTAAAGACTGACTATTGACAACAGTGTATGTTACAGAGAATAACAGTTTGAAATCAGGGTTGAATTAAGTTGTGTTTCCCTACTAGTTGGCTGTGCAAACACCTCACACATGTTCACAACCAACAAAAAGCTGAGGAATATGAAGGAAAACATGGTTATTTAGAACTCTATGTGAATACTTTCTAAAATGACATCTTTTGTCTTTTTATACTTACTTTGGCTAAGAATGAGACCTTTTAAAAGCTCTGTGTAGATAAACTCTCTATTTCATGTAGAAGGTGATTCAAACAAATGACTTGCTCCCAATGATTGAAAGGTAGCAGAAAAGCAAGGAATACATCACGTTGTGTGGTTTCATGTAAAGACTGACTATTGACAACAGTGTATGTTACAGAGAAGAACAGTTTGAAATCAGGGTTGAATTAAGTTGTGTTTCCCTACTAGTTGGCTGTGCAAACACCTCACACATGTTCACAACCAACAAAAAGCAGAGGAATATGAAGGAAAACATGGTTATTTAGAACTCTATGTGAATACTTTCTAAAATGACATCTTTTGTCTTTTTATACATACTTTGGCTAAGAATGAGACCTTTTAAACGCTCTGTGTAGATAAACTCTCTATTTCATGTAGAAGGTGATTCAAACAAATGACTTGCTCACAATGATTGAAAGGTAGCAGAATATGAAGGAATACATTGCCTTGTGTGGTTTCATGTAAAGATTGACTCAAGACACCAGTGTGTCCTACAAAGAAGAACAGTTTGAAATCAGTGTTGAATTAAGTTGTGTTTCCCTACTAGTTGGCTGTGCAAACACCTTACATGTTCAAGAACAGTTTGAAATCAGTTTTGAATTAAGTTGTGTTTCCCTACTAGTTGGCTGTGCAAACACCTCACACATGTTCACAACCAACAAAAACCTGAGGAATATGAAGGAAAACATGGTTATTTAGAACTCTATGTGAATACTTTCTAAAATGACATCTTTTGTCTTTTTATACTTACTTTGGCTAAGAATGAGACCTTTTAAAAGCTCTGTGTAGATAAACTCTCTATTTCATGTAGAAGGTGATTCAAACAAATGACTTGCTCCCAATGATTGAAAGGTAGCAGAAAAGCAAGGAATACATCACGTTGTGTGGTTTCATGTAAAGACTGACTATTGACAACAGTGTATGTTACAGAGAAGAACAGTTTGAAATCAGTGTTGAATTAAGTTGTGTTTTCCTGCTAGTTGGCTTTGCCAAATCCTTATACATGTTCACAACCAACAAAAAGCTGAGGAATATGAAGGAAAACATGGTTATTTAGAACTCTAAGTGAATACTTTCTAAAATGACATCTTTTGTCTATTTATACTTGCTTTGGCTAAGAATGAGACCTTTTAAATGCTCTGTGTAGATAAACTCTCTATTTCATGTAGAAGGTGATTCAAACAAATGACTTGCTCCCAATGATTGAAAGGTAGCAGAATATGAAGGAATACATCACGTTGTGTGGTTTCATGTAAAGACTGACTCATGACACCAGTGTATCCTACAGAGAAGAACAGTTTGAAATCAGTGTTGAATTAAGTTGTGTTTCCCTACTAGTTGGCTTTGCAAACTCCTTACACATGTTCACAACCAACAAAAAGCAGAGGAATATGAAGGAAAACATGGTTATTTAGAACTCTATGTGAATACTTTCTAAAATGACATCTTTTGTCTTTTTATACATACTTTGGCTAAGAATAAGACCTTTTAAACGCTCTGTGTAGATAAACTCTCTATTTCATGTAGAAGGTGATTCAAACAAATGACTTGCTCCCAATGATTGAAAGGTAGCAGAATATGAAGGAAAACATCACGTTGTATGCTTTCATGTAAAGACTGACTATTGACAACAGTGTATGTTACAGAGAATAACAGTTTGAAATCAGTGTTGAATTAAGTTGTGTTTCCCTACTAGTTGGCTGTGCAAACACCTCACACATGTTCACAACCAACAAAAAGCTGAGGAATATGAAGGAAAACATGGTTATTTAGAACTCTGTGAATACTTTCTAAAATGACATCTTTTGTCTTTTTATACTTACTTTGGCTAAGAATGAGACCTTTTAAAAGCTCTGTGTAGATAAACTCTCTATTTCATGTAGAAGGTAATTCAAACAAATGACTTGCTCACAATGATTGAAAGGTAGCAGAAAAGCAAGGAATACATCACGTTGTGTGGTTTCATGTAAAGACTGACTATTGACAACAGTGTATGTTACAGAGAAGAACAGTTTGAAATCAGTGTTGAATTAAGTTGTGTTTCCCTACTAGTTGGCTGTGCAAACACCTCACACATGTTCACAACCAACAAAAAGCTGAGGAATATGAAGGAAAACATGGTTATTTAGAACTCTATGTGAATACTTTCTAAAATGACATCTTTTGTCTTTTTATACTTACTTTGGCTAAGAATGAGACCTTTTAAACCCTCTGTGTAGATAAACTCTCTATTTCATGTAGAAGGTGATTCAAACAAATGACTTGCTCACAATGATTGAAAGGTAGCAGAATATGAAGGAATACATCGCCTTGTGTGGTTTCATGTAAAGACTGACTCATGACACCAGTGTGTCCTACAAAGAAGAACAGTTTGAAATCAGTGTTGAATTAAGTTGTGTTTCCCTACTAATTGGCTGTGCAAACACCTTACACATGTTCAAAGAACAGTTTGAAATCACTTTTGAATTAAGTTGTGTTTCCCTACTAGTTGGCTGTGCAAACACCTCACACATGTTCACAACCAACAAAAACATGAGGAATATGAAGGAAAACATGGTTATTTAGAACTCTATGTGAATACTTTCTAAAATGACATCTTTTGTCTTTTTATACTTACTTTGGCTAAGAATGAGACCTTTTAAAAGCTCTGTGTAGATAAACTCTCTATTTCATGTAGAAGGTGATTCAAACAAATGACTTGCTCCCAATGATTGAAAGGTAGCAGAATATGAAGGAAAACATCACGTTGTATGCTTTCATGTAAAGACTGACTATTGACAACAGTGTATGTTACAGAGAATAACAGTTTGAAATCAGTGTTGAATTAAGTTGTGTTTCCCTACTAGTTGGCTGTGCAAACACCTCACACATGTTCACAACCAACAAAAAGCTGAGGAATATGAAGGAAAACATGGTTATTTAGAACTCTATGTGAATACTTTCTAAAATGACATCTTTTGTCTTTTTATACTTACTTTGGCTAAGAATGAGACCTTTTAAAAGCTCTGTGTAGATAAACTCTCTATTTCATGTAGAAGGTGATTCAAACAAATGACTTGCTCCCAATGATTGAAAGGTAGCAGAATATGAAGGAATACATCACGTTGTGTGGTTTCATGTAAAGACTGACTATTGACACCAGTGTATGTTACAGAGAAGAACAGTTTGAAATCAGGGTTGAATTAAGTTGTGTTTCCCTACTAGTTGGCTGTGCAAACACATACACATGTTCAAACAGAGTTTTTTGAAATCCAGTTTATTAAGTGTGTTTCCCTACTAGTTGGCTGTGCAAACACCTCACACATGTTCACAACCAACAAAAAGCTGAGGAATATGAAGGAAAACATGGTTATTTAGAACTCTATGTGAATACTTTCTAAAATGACATCTTTTGTCTTTTATACTTACTTTGGCTAAGAATGAGACCTTTTAAACCCTCTGTGTAGATAAACTCTCTATTTCATGTAGAAGGTGATTCAAACAAATGACTTGCTCACAATGATTGAAAGGTAGCAGAATATGAAGGAATACATCACATTGTGTAGTTTCATGTAAAGACTGACTCATGACACCAGTGTATCCTACAGAGATGAAATCAGGCAAGGAATTAAGTTGTGTTTCTACTAGTTGGCTGCAAAAACACCTTACACATGTTCAAAGAACAGTTTGAAATCAGTGTTGAATTAAGTTGTGTTTCCCTACTAGTTGGCTGTGCAAACACCTCACACATGTTCACAACCAACAAAAAGCTGAGGAATATGAAGGAAAACATGGTTATTTAGAACTCTATGTGAATACTTTCTAAAATGACATCTTTTGTCTTTTTATACTTACTTTGGCTAAGAATGAGACCTTTTAAAAGCTCTGTGTAGATAAACTCTCTATTTCATGTAGAAGGTGATTCAAACAAATGACTTGCTCCCAATGATTGAAAGGTAGCAGAATATGAAGTAAACATCACGTTGTGTGGTTTCATGTAAAGACTGACTATTGACAACAGTGTATGTTACAGAAGAACAGTTTGAAATCAGTGTTGAATTAAGTTGTGTTTCCCTACTAGTTGGCTGTGCAAACACCTCACACATGTTCACAACCAACAAAAAGCTGAGGAATATGAAGGAAAACATGGTTATTTAGAACTCTATGTGAATACTTTCTAAAATGACATCTTTTGTCTTTTTATACTTACTTTGGCTAAGAATGAGACCTTTTAAAAGCTCTGTGTAGATAAACTCTCTATTTCATGTAGAAGGTGATTCAAACAAATGACTTGCTCCCAATGATTGAAAGGTAGCAGAATATGAAGGAAAACATCACGTTGTGTGGTTTCATGTAAAGACTGACTATTGACAACAGTGTATGTTACAGAGAAGAACAGTTTGAAATCAGTGTTGAATTAAGTTGTGTTTCCCTACTAGTTGGCTGTGCAAACACCTCACACATGTTCACAACCAACAAAAAGCTGAGGAATATGAAGGAAAACATGGTTATTTAGAACTCTATGAATACTTTCTAAAATGACATCTTTTGTCTTTTTATACTTACTTTGGCTAAGAATGAGACCTTTTAAAAGCTCTGTGTAGATAAACTCTCTATTTCATGTAGAAGGTGATTCAAACAAATGACTTGCTCCCAATGATTGAAAGGTAGCAGAATATGAAGGAATACATCACGTTGTATGCTTTCATGTAAAGACTGACTATTGACAACAGTGTATGTTACAGAGAAGAACAGTTTGAAATCAGTGTTGAATTAAGTTGTGTTTCCCTACTAGTTGGCTGTGCAAACACCTTACACATGTTCACAACCAACAAAAACCTGAGGAATATGAAGGAAAACATGGTTATTTAGAACTCTATTTGAATACTTTCTAAAATGACATCTTTTGTCTATTTATACTTACTTTGGCTAAGAATGAGACCTTTTAAATGCTCTGTGTAGATAAACTCTCTATTTCATGTAGAAGGTGATTCAAACAAATGACTTGCTCCCAATGATTGAAAGGTAGCAGAATATGAAGGAATACATCACGTTGTGTGGTTTCATGTAAAGACTGACTATTGACAACAGTGTATGTTACAGAGAATAACAGTTTGAAATCAGTGTTGAATTAAGTTGTGTTTCCCTACTAGTTGGCTGTGCAAACACCTCACACATGTTCACAACCAACAAAAAGCTGAGGAATATGAAGGAAAACATGGTTATTTAGAACTCTATGTGAATACTTTCTAAAATGACATCTTTTGTCTTTTTATACTTACTTTGGCTAAGAATGAGACCTTTTAAAAGCTCTGTGTAGATAAACTCTCTATTTCATGTAGAAGGTGATTCAAACAAATGACTTGCTCCCAATGATTGAAAGGTAGCAGAATATGAAGGAAAACATCACGTTGTATGCTTTCATGTAAAGACTGACTATTGACAACAGTGTATGTTACAGAGAATAACAGTTTGAAATCAGTGTTGAATTAAGTTGTGTTTCCCTACTAGTTGGCTGTGCAAACACCTCACACATGTTCACAACCAACAAAAAGCTGAGGAATATGAAGGAAAACATGGTTATTTAGAACTCTATGTGAATACTTTCTAAAATGACATATTTTGTCTATTTATACTTACTTTGGCTAAGAATGAGACCTTTTAAAAGCTCTGTGTAGATAAACTCTCTATTTCATGTAGAAGGTGATTCAAACAAATGACTTGCTCACAATGATTGAAAGGTAGCAGAATATGAAGGAATACATCACGTTGTGTAGTTTCATGTAAAGACTGACTATTGACAACAGTGTATGTTACAGAGATTTGAAATCAGTGTTGAATTTGTTCAAAAAACAGTTTGAAATCAGTTTTGAATTAAGTTGTGTTTCCCTACTAGTTGGCTGTGCAAACACCTCACACATGTTCACAACCAACAAAAAGCTGAGGAATATGAAGGAAAACATGGTTATTTAGAACTCTATGTGAATACTTTCTAAAATGACATCTTTTGTCTTTTTATACTTACTTTGGCTAAGAATGAGACCTTTTAAAAGCTCTGTGTAGATAAACTCTCTATTTCATGTAGAAGGTGATTCAAACAAATGACTTGCTCCCAATGATTGAAAGGTAGCAGAATATGAAGGAAAACATCACGTTGTATGCTTTCATGTAAAGACTGACTATTGACAACAGTGTATGTTACAGAGAATAACAGTTTGAAATCAGTGTTGAATTAAGTTGTGTTTCCCTACTAGTTGGCTGTGCAAACACCTCACACATGTTCACAACCAACAAAAAGCTGAGGAATATGAAGGAAAACATGGTTATTTAGAACTCTATGTGAATACTTTCTAAAATGACATATTTTGTCTTTTTATACTTACTTTGGCTAAGAATGAGACCTTTTAAAAGCTCTGTGTAGATAAACTCTCTATTTCATGTAGAAGGTGATTCAAACAAATGACTTGCTCCCAATGATTGAAAGGTAGCAGAATATGAAGGAAAACATCACGTTGTATGCTTTCATGTAAAGACTGACTATTGACAACAGTGTATGTTACAGAGAATAACAGTTTGAAATCAGGGTTGAATTAAGTTGTGTTTCCCTACTAGTTGGCTGTGCAAACACCTCACACATGTTCACAACCAACAAAAAGCTGAGGAATATGAAGGAAAACATGGTTATTTAGAACTCTATGTGAATACTTTCTAAAATGACATCTTTTGTCTTTATATACTTACTTTGGCTAAGAATGAGACCTTTTAAAAGCTCTGTGTAGATAAACTCTCTATTTCATGTAGAAGGTGATTCAAACAAATGACTTGCTCCCAATGATTGAAAGGTAGCAGAATATGAAGGAAAACATCACGTTGTATGCTTTCATGTAAAGACTGACTATTGACAACAGTGTATGTTACAGAGAATAACAGTTTGAAATCAGGGTTGAATTAAGTTGTGTTTCCCTACTAGTTGGCTGTGCAAACATCTCAAACATGTTCACAACCAACAAAAAGCTGAGGAATATGAAGGAAAACATGGTTATTTAGAACTCTATGTGAATACTTTCTAAAATGACATCTTTTGTCTATTTATACTTACTTTGGCTAAGAATGAGACCTTTTTAAACCCTCTGTTAGATAAACTCTCTATTTCATGTAGAAGGTGATTCAAACAAATGACTTGCTCACAATGATTGAAAGGTAGCAGAAAAGCAAGGAATACATCACATTGTGTAGTTTAATGTAAAGACTGACTCATGACACCAGTGTATGTTACAGAGATTTGAAATCAGTGTTGAATTAAGTTGTGTTTCCCTACTAGTTGGCTGTGCAAACACCTTACACATGTTCAAAGAACAGTTTGAAATCAGTTTTGAATTAAGTTGTGTTTCCCTACTAGTTGGCTGTGCAAACACCTCACACATGTTCACAACCAACAAAAACCTGAGGAATATGAAGGAAAACATGGTTATTTAGAACTCTATGTGAATACTTTCTAAAATGACATCTTTTGTCTTTTTATACTTACTTTGGCTAAGAATGAGACCTTTTAAAAGCTCTGTGTAGATAAACTCTCTATTTCATGTAGAAGGTGATTCAAACAAATGACTTGCTCACAATGATTGAAAGGTAGCAGAATATGAAGGAAAACATCACGTTGTATGCTTTCATGTAAAGACTGACTATTGACAACAGTGTATGTTACAGAGAATAACAGTTTGAAATCAGGGTTGAATTAAGTTGTGTTTCCCTACTAGTTGGCTGTGCAAACACCTCACACATGTTCACAACCAACAAAAAGCTGAGGAATATGAAGGAAAACATGGTTATTTAGAACTCTATGTGAATACTTTCTAAAATGACATCTTTTGTCTATTTATACTTACTTTGGCTAAGAATGAGACCTTTTTAAACCCTCTGTTAGATAAACTCTCTATTTCATGTAGAAGGTGATTCAAACAAATGACTTGCTCCCAATGATTGAAAGGTAGCAGAATATGAAGAAAACCATCACGTTGTATGCTTTCATGTAAAGACTGACTCATGACACCAGTGTATCCTACAGAGAAGAACAGTTTGAAATCAGTGTTGAATTAAGTTGTGTTTCCCTACTAGTTGGCTGTGCAAACACCTCACACATGTTCACAACCAACAAAAAGCTGAGGAATATGAAGGAAAACATGGTTATTTAGAACTCTATGTGAAAACTTTCTAAAATGACATCTTTTGTCTATTTATACTTACTTTGGCTAAGAATGAGACCTTTTTAAACCCTCTGTTAGATAAACTCTCTATTTCATGTAGAAGGTGATTCAAACAAATGACTTGCTCACAATGATTGAAAGGTAGCAGAAAAGCAAGGAATACATCACATTGTGTAGTTTAATGTAAAGACTGACTCATGACACCAGTGTATGTTACAGAGATTTGAAATCAGTGTTGAATTAAGTTGTGTTTCCCTACTAGTTGGCTGTGCAAAGACCTTACATGTTCAAAGAACAGTTTGAAATCAGTTTTGAATTAAGTTGTGTTTCCCTACTAGTTGGCTGTGCAAACACCTCACACATGTTCACAACCAACAAAAAGCTGAGGAATATGAAGGAAAACATGGTTATTTAGAACTCTATGTGAATACTTTCTAAAATGACATCTTTTGTCTTTTTATACATACTTTGGCTAAGAATGAGACCTTTTAAACGCTCTGTGTAGATAAACTCTCTATTTCATGTAGAAGGTGATTCAAACAAATGACTTGCTCCCAATGATTGAAAGGTAGCAGAAAAGCAAGGAATACATCACGTTGTGTGGTTTCATGTAAAGACTGACTATTGACAACAGTGTATGTTACAGAGAAGAACAGTTTGAAATCAGGGTTGAATTAAGTTGTGTTTCCCTACTAGTTGGCTGTGCAAACACCTTACACATGTTCAAAGAACAGTTTGAAATCAGTTTTGAATTAAGTTGTGTTTCCCTACTAGTTGGCTGTGCAAACAACTCACACATGTTCACAACCAACAAAAAGCTGAGGAATATGAAGGAAAACATGGTTATTTAGAACTCTATGTGAATACTTTCTAAAATGACATCTTTTGTCTTTTTATACTTACTTTGGCTAAGAATGAGACCTTTTAAAAGCTCTGTGTAGATAAACTCTCTATTTCATGTAGAAGGTGATTCAAACAAATGACTTGCTCCCAATGATTGAAAGGTAGCAGAATATGAAGAAAACATCACGTTGTATGCTTTCATGTAAAGACTGACTATTGACAACAGTGTATGTTACAGAGAATAACAGTTTGAAATCAGTGTTGAATTAAGTTGTGTTTCCCTACTAGTTGGCTGTGCAAACACCTCACACATGTTCACAACCAACAAAAAGCTGAGGAATATGAAGGAAAACATGGTTATTTAGAACTCTATGTGAATACTTTCTAAAATGACATATTTTGTCTTTTATACTTACTTTGGCTAAGAATGAGACCTTTTAAAAGCTCTGTGTAGATAAACTCTCTATTTCATGTAGAAGGTGATTCAAACAAATGACTTGCTCCCAATGATTGAAAGGTAGCAGAATATGAAGAAAACATCACGTTGTATGCTTTCATGTAAAGACTGACTATTGACAACAGTGTATGTTACAGAGAATAACAGTTTGAAATCAGGGTTGAATTAAGTTGTGTTTCCCTACTAGTTGGCTGTGCAAACACCTCACACATGTTCACAACCAACAAAAAGCTGAGGAATATGAAGGAAAACATGGTTATTTAGAACTCTATGTGAATACTTTCTAAAATGACATCTTTTGTCTTTTTATACTTACTTTGGCTAAGAATGAGACCTTTTAAAAGCTCTGTGTAGATAAACTCTCTATTTCATGTAGAAGGTGATTCAAACAAATGACTTGCTCCCAATGATTGAAAGGTAGCAGAATATGAAGGAAAACATCACGTTGTATGCTTTCATGTAAAGACTGACTATTGACAACAGTGTATGTTACAGAGAATAACAGTTTGAAATCAGTGTTGAATTAAGTTGTGTTTCCCTACTAGTTGGCTGTGCAAACACCTCACATGTTCACAACCAACAAAAAGCTGAGGAATATGAAGGAAAACATGGTTATTTAGAACTCTATGTGAATACTTTCTAAAATGACATATTTTGTCTTTTTATACTTACTTTGGCTAAGAATGAGACCTTTAAAAAGCTCTGTGTAGATAAACTCTCTATTTCATGTAGAAGGTGATTCAAACAAATGACTTGCTCCCAATGATTGAAAGGTAGCAGAATATGAAGGAAAACATCACGTTGTATGCTTTCATGTAAAGACTGACTATTGACAACAGTGTATGTTACAGAGAATAACAGTTTGAAATCAGGGTTGAATTAAGTTGTGTTTCCCTACTAGTTGGCTGTGCAAACACCTCACACATGTTCACAACCAACAAAAAGCTGAGGAATATGAAGGAAAACATGGTTATTTAGAAAAATATGTGAATACTTTCTAAAATGACATCTTTTGTCTATTTATACTTACTTTGGCTAAGAATGAGACCTTTTTAAACCCTCTGTTAGATAAACTCTCTATTTCATGTAGAAGGTGATTCAAACAAATGACTTGCTCACAATGATTGAAAGGTAGCAGAAAAGCAAGGAATACATCACATTGTGTAGTTTAATGTAAAGACTGACTCATGACACCAGTGTATGTTACAGAGATTTGAAATCAGTGTTGAATTAAGTTGTGTTTCCCTACTAGTTGGCTGTGCAAAGACCTTACACATGTGTTCAAAGAACAGTTTGAAATCAGTTTTGAATTAAGTTGTGTTTCCCTACTAGTTGGCTGTGCAAACACCTCACACATGTTCACAACCAACAAAAACATGAGGAATATGAAGGAAAACATGGTTATTTAGAACTCTATGTGAATACTTTCTAAAATGACATCTTTTGTCTTTTTATACTTAATTTGGCTAAGAATGAGACCTTTTAAAAGCTCTGTGTAGATAAACTCTCTATTTCATGTAGAAGGTGATTCAAACAAATGACTTGCTCCCAATGATTGAAAGGTAGCAGAATATGAAGGAAAACATCACGTTGTATGCTTTCATGTAAAGACTGACTATTGACAACAGTGTATGTTACAGAGAATAACAGTTTGAAATCAGTGTTGAATTAAGTTGTGTTTCCCTACTAGTTGGCTGTGCAAACACCTCACACATGTTCACAACCAACAAAAAGCTGAGGAATATGAAGGAAAACATGGTTGTTTAGAACTCTATGTGAATACTTTCTAAAATGACATATTTTGTCTTTTTATACTTACTTTGGCTAAGAATGAGACCTTTTAAACGCTCTGTGTAGATAAACTCTCTATTTCATGTAGAAGGTGATTCAAACAAATGACTTGCTCACAATGATTGAAAGGTAGCAGAATATGAAGGAAAACATCACGTTGTATGCTTTCATGTAAAGACTGACTATTGACAACAGTGTATGTTACAGAGAATAACAGTTTGAAATCAGGGTTGAATTAAGTTGTGTTTCCCTACTAGTTGGCTGTGCAAACACCTCACACATGTTCACAACCAACAAAAAGCTGAGGAATATGAAGGAAAACATGGTTATTTAGAAAAATATGTGAATACTTTCTAAAATGACATCTTTTGTCTTTTTATACTTACTTTGGCTAAGAATGAGACCTTTTAAAAGCTCTGTGTAGATAAACTCTCTATTTCATGTAGAAGGTGATTCAAACAAATGACTTGCTCCCAATGATTGAAAGGTAGCAGAAAAGCAAGGAATACATCACGTTGTGTGGTTTCATGTAAAGACTGACTATTGACAACAGTGTATGTTACAGAGAAGAACAGTTTGAAATCAGGGTTGAATTAAGTTGTGTTTCCCTACTAGTTGGCTGTGCAAACACCTCACACATGTTCACAACCAAAAAAAACATGAGGAATATGAAGGAAAACATGGTTATTTAGAACTCTATGTGAATACTTTCTAAAATGACATCTTTTGTCTTTTTATACATACTTTGGCTAAGAATGAGACCTTTTAAACGCTCTGTGTAGATAAACTCTCTATTTCATGTAGAAGGTGATTCAAACAAATGACTTGCTCACAATGATTGAAAGGTAGCAGAATATGAAGGAATACATTGCCTTGTGTGGTTTCATGTAAAGATTGACTCAAGACACCAGTGTGTCCTACAAAGAAGAACAGTTTGAAATCAGTGTTGAATTAAGTTGTGTTTCCCTACTAGTTGGCTGTGCAAACACCTTACACATGTTCAAAGAACAGTTTGAAATCAGTTTTGAATTAAGTTGTGTTTCCCTACTAGTTGGCTGTGCAAACACCTCACACATGTTCACAACCAACAAAAAGCTGAGGAATATGAAGGAAAACATGGTTATTTAGAAAACTATGTGAATACTTTCTAAAATGACATCTTTTGTCTATTTATACTTACTTTGGCTAAGAATGAGACCTTTTAAACCCTCTGTGTAGATAAACTCTCTATTTCATGTAGAAGGTGATTCAAACAAATGACTTGCTCCCAATGATTGAAAGGTAGCAGAATATGAAGGAAACCATCACGTTGTATGCTTTCATGTAAAGACTGACTATTGACAACAGTGTATGTTACAGAGAATAACAGTTTGAAATCAGGGTTGAATTAAGTTGTGTTTCCCTACTAGTTGGCTGTGCAAACACCTCACACATGTTCACAACCAACAAAAAGCTGAGGAATATGAAGGAAAACATGGTTATTTAGAAAACTATGTGAATACTTTCTAAAATGACATCTTTTGTCTATTTATACTTACTTTGGCTAAGAATGAGACCTTTTAAACCCTCTGTGTAGATAAACTCTCTATTTCATGTAGAAGGTGATTCAAACAAATGACTTGCTCCCAATGATTGAAAGGTAGCAGAATATGAAGGAAACCATCACGTTGTATGCTTTCATGTAAAGACTGACTATTGACAACAGTGTATCCTACAGAGAAGAACAGTATGAAATCAATGTTGAATTAAGTTGTGTTTTCCTGCTAGTTGGCTTTGCCAAATCCTTATACATGTTCACAACCAACAAAAAGCTGAGGAATATGAAGGAAAACATGGTTATTTAGAACTCTAAGTGAATACTTTCTAAAATGACATCTTTTGTCTATTTATACTTGCTTTGGCTAAGAATGAGACCTTTTAAATGCTCTGTGTAGATAAACTCTATTTCATGTAGAAGGTGATTCAAACAAATGACTTGCTCCCAATGATTGAAAGGTAGCAGAATATGAAGGAATACATCACGTTGTGTGGTTTCATGTAAAGACTGACTATTGACAACAGTGTATGTTACAGAGAAGAACAGTTTGAAATCAGTGTTGAATTAAGTTGTGTTTCCCTACTAGTTGGCTGTGCAAACACCTCACACATGTTCACAACCAACAAAAAGCTGAGGAATATGAAGGAAAACATGGTTATTTAGAACTCTATTTGAATACTTTCTAAAACGACATCTTTTGTCTTTTTATACATACTTTGGCTAAGAATGAGACCTTTTAAACGCTCTGTGTAGATAAACTCTCTATTTCATGTAGAAGGTGATTCAAACAAATGACTTGCTCACAATGATTGAAAGGTAGCAGAATATGAAGGAAAACATCACGTTGTATGCTTTCATGTAAAGACTGACTATTGACAACAGTGTATGTTACAGAGAAGAACAGTTTGAAATCAGGGTTGAATTAAGTTGTGTTTCCCTACTAGTTGGCTGTGCAAACACCTCACACATGTTCACAACCAACAAAAACCTGAGGAATATGAAGGAAAACATGGTTATTTAGAACTCTATGTGAATACTTTCTAAAATGACATCTTTTGTCTTTTTATACTTACTTTGGCTAAGAATGAGACCTTTTAAAAGCTCTGTGTAGATAAACTCTCTATTTCATGTAGAAGGTGATTCAAACAAATGACTTGCTCCCAATGATTGAAAGGTAGCAGAAAAGCAAGGAATACATCACGTTGTGTGGTTTCATGTAAAGACTGACTATTGACAACAGTGTATGTTACAGAGAAGAACAGTTTGAAATCAGGGTTGAATTAAGTTGTGTTTCCCTACTAGTTGGCTGTGCAAACACCTCAGACATGTTCACAACCAACAAAAAGCAGAGGAATATGAAGGAAAACATGGTTATTTAGAACTCTATGTGAATACTTTCTAAACTGACATCTTGTGTCTATTTTAACTTACTTTGGCTAAGAATGACACCTTTTAAAAGCTCTGTGTAGATAAACTCTCTATTTCATGTAGAAGGTGATTCAAACAAATGACTTGCTCACAATGATTGAAAGGTAGCAGAATATGAAGGAATACATTGCCTTGTGTGGTTTCATGTAAAGATTGACTCAAGACACCAGTGTGTCCTACAAAGAAGAACAGTTTGAAATCAGTGTTGAATTAAGTTGTGTTTCCCTACTAGTTGGCTGTGCAAACACCTTACACATGTTCAAAGAACAGTTTGAAATCAGTTTTGAATTAAGTTGTGTTTCCCTACTAGTTGGCTGTGCAAACACCTCACACATGTTAACAACCAACAAAAACCTGAGGAATATGAAGGAAAACATGGTTATTTAGAACTCTATGTGAATACTTTCTAAAATGACATCTTTTGTCTATTTATACTTACTTTGGCTAAGAATGAGATCTTTTAAACCCTCTGTGTAGATAAACTCTCTATTTCATGTAGAAGGTGATTCAAACAAATGACTTGCTCACAATGATTGAAAGGTAGCAGAAAAGCAAGGAATACATCACATTGTGTAGTTTAATGTAAAGATTGACTCATGACACCAGTGTATGTTACAGAGATTTGAAATCAGTGTTGAATTAAGTTGTGTTTCCCTACTAGTTGGCTGTGCAAACACCTTACACATGTTCAAAGAACAGTTTGAAATCAGTTTTGAATTAAGTTGTGTTTCCCTACTAGTTGGCTGTGCAAACACCTCACACATGTTCACAACCAACAAAAAGCTGAGGAATATGAAGGAAAACATGGTTATTTAGAACTCTATGTGAATACTTTCTAAAATGACATCTTTTGTCTTTTTATACTTACTTTGGCTAAGAATGAGACCTTTTAAAAGCTCTGTGTAGATAAACTCTCTATTTCATGTAGAAGGTGATTCAAACAAATGACTTGCTCCCAATGATTGAAAGGTAGCAGAAAAGCAAGGAATACATCACGTTGTGTGGTTTCATGTAAAGACTGACTATTGACAACAGTGTATGTTACAGAGAAGAACAGTTTGAAATCAGGGTTGAATTAAGTTGTGTTTCCCTACTAGTTGGCTGTGCAAACACCTCACACATGTTCACAACCAACAAAAAGCTGAGGAATATGAAGGAAAACATGGTTATTTAGAACTCTATGTGAATACTTTCTAAAATGACATCTTTTGTCTATTTATACTTACTTTGGCTAAGAATGAGACCTTTTAAACCCTCTGTGTAGATAAACTCTCTATTTCATGTAGAAGGTGATTCAAACAAATGACTTGCTCCCAATGATTGAAAGGTAGCAGAAAAGCAAGGAAAACATCACGTTGTGTGGTTTCATGTAAAGACTGACTCATGACACCAGTGTATCCTACAGAGAAGAACAGATTGAAATCAGTGTTGAATTAAGTTGTGTTTCCCTACTAGTTGGCTGTGCAAACACCTCACACATGTTCACAACCAACAAAAAGCTGAGGAATATGAAGGAAAACATGGTTATTTAGAACTCTATGTGAATACTTTCTAAAATGACATCTTTTGTCTTTTTATACTTACTTTGGCTAAGAATGAGACCTTTTAAAAGCTCTGTGTAGATAAACTCTCTATTTCATGTAGAAGGTGATTCAAACAAATGACTTGCTCACAATGATTGAAAGGTAGCATAAAAGCAAGGAATACATCACATTGTGTAGTTTAATGTAAAGACTGACTCATGACACCAGTGTATGTTACAGAGATTTGAAATCAGTGTTGAATTAAGTTGTGTTTCCCTACTAGTTGGCTGTGCAAACACCTTACACATGTTCAAAGAACAGTTTGAAATCAGTTTTGAATTAAGTTGTGTTTCCCTACTAGTTGGCTGTGCAAACACCTCACACATGTTCACAACCAACAAAAACATGAGGAATATGAAGGAAAACATGGTTATTTAGAACTCTATGTGAATACTTTCTAAAATGACATCTTTTGTCTTTTTATACTTACTTTGGCTAAGAATGAGACCTTTTAAAAGCTCTGTGTAGATAAACTCTCTATTTCATGTAGAAGGTGATTCAAACAAATGACTTGCTCCCAATGATTGAAAGGTAGCAGAATATGAAGGAAAACATCACGTTGTATGCTTTCATGTAAAGACTGACTATTGAAAACATTGTATGTTACAGAGAATAACAGTTTGAAATCAGTGTTGAATTAAGTTGTGTTTCCCTACTAGTTGGCTGTGCAAACACCTCACACATGTTCACAACCAACAAAAAGCTGAGGAATATGAAGGAAAACATGGTTATTTAGAACTCTATGTGAATACTTTCTAAAATGACATATTTTGTCTTTTTATACTTACTTTGGCTAAGAATGAGACCTTTTAAAAGCTCTGTGTAGATAAACTCTCTATTTCATGTAGAAGGTGATTCAAACAAATGACTTGCTCCCAATGATTGAAAGGTAGCAGAATATGAAGGAAAACATCACGTTGTATGCTTTCATGTAAAGACTGACTATTGACAACAGTGTATGTTACAGAGAATAACAGTTTGAAATCAGGGTTGAATTAAGTTGTGTTTCCCTACTAGTTGGCTGTGCAAACACCTCACACATGTTCACAACCAACAAAAAGCTGAGGAATATGAAGGAAAACATGGTTATTTAGAAAAATATGTGAATACTTTCTAAAATGACATCTTTTGTCTATTTATACTTACTTTGGCTAAGAATGAGACCTTTTTAAACCCTCTGTTAGATAAACTCTCTATTTCATGTAGAAGGTGATTCAAACAAATGACTTGCTCACAATGATTGAAAGGTAGCAGAAAAGCAAGGAATACATCACATTGTGTAGTTTAATGTAAAGACTGACTCATGACACCAGTGTATGTTACAGAGATTTGAAATCAGTGTTGAATTAAGTTGTGTTTCCCTACTAGTTGGCTGTGCAAACACCTTACAGATGTTCAAAGAACAGTTTGAAATCAGTTTTGAATTAAGTTGTGTTTCCCTACTAGTTGGCTGTGCAAACACCTCACACATGTTCACAACCAACAAAAAGCTGAGGAATATGAAGGAAAACATGGTTATTTAGAACTCTATGTGAATACTTTCTAAAATGACATCTTTTGTCTATTTATACTTACTTTGGCTAAGAATGAGATCTTTTAAACCCTCTGTGTAGATAAACTCTCTATTTCATGTAGAAGGTGATTCAAACAAATGACTTGCTCCCAATGATTGAAAGGTAGCAGAATATGAAGGAAACCATCACGTTGTATGCTTTCATGTAAAGACTGACTATGACACCAGTGTATCCTACAGAGAGAAGAACAGTTTGAAATCAGTGTTGAATTAAGTTGTGTTTTCCTGCTAGTTGGCTTTGCAAAAAACTTATACATGTTCACAAACAAAAAAAAGATGATGAGGAATATGAAGGAAAACATGGTTATTTAGAACTCTAAGTGAATACTTTCTAAAATGACATCTTTTGTCTATTTATACTTGCTTTGGCTAAGAATGAGAACTTTTAAATGCTCTGTGTAGATAAACTCTATTTCATGTAGAAGGTGATTCAAACAAATGACTTGCTCCCAATGATTGAAAGGTAGCAGAATATGAAGGAATACATCACGTTGTGTGGTTTCATGTAAAGACTGACTATTGACAACAGTGTATGTTACAGAGAAGAACAGTTTGAAATCAGGGTTGAATTAAGTTGTGTTTCCCTACTAGTTGGCTGTGCAAACACCTTACACATGTTCACAACCAACAAAAAGCTGAGGAATATGAAGGAAAACATGGTTATTTAGAACTCTATTTGAATACTTTCTAAAACGACATCTTTTGTCTTTTTATACATACTTTGGCTAAGAATGAGACCTTTTAAACGCTCTGTGTAGATAAACTCTCTATTTCATGTAGAAGGTGATTCAAACAAATGACTTGCTCCCAATGATTGAAAGGTAGCAGAATATGAAGGAAAACATCACGTTGTGTGGTTTCATGTAAAGACTGACTCATGACACCAGTGTATCCTACAGAGAAGAACAGTTTGAAATCAGTGTTGAATTAAGTTGTGTTTTCCTGCTAGTTGGCTTTGCAAACTCCTTACACATGTTCACAACCAACAAAAAGCTGAGGAATATGAAGGAAAACATGCTTATTCAGAACTCTATGTGAATACTTTCTAAACTGACATCTTGTGTCTATTTTGACTTACTTTGGCTTAGAATGAGACCTTTTAAACGCTCTGTGTATATAAACTCTCTATTTCATGTAGAAGGTGATTCAAACAAATGACTTGCTCACAATGATTGAAAGGTAGCAGAATATGAAGGAATGCATCGCCTTGTGTGGTTTCATGTAAAGATTGACTCAAGACACCAGTGTGTCCTACAGAGAAGAACAGAGAACAGAGAAGAACAGAGAAGAATCAGTGTTGAATTAAGTTGTGTTTCCCTACTAGTTGGCTGTGCAAACACCTTACACATGTTCAAAGAACAGTTTGAAATCAGTTTTGAATTAAGTTGTGTTTCCCTACTAGTTGGCTGTGCAAACACCTCACACATGTTCACAACCAACAAAAACCTGAGGAATATGAAGGAAAACATGGTTATTTAGAACTCTATGTGAATACTTTCTAAAATGACATCTTTTGTCTTTTTATACTTACTTTGGCTAAGAATGAGACCTTTTAAAAGCTCTGTGTAGATAAACTCTCTATTTCATGTAGAAGGTGATTCAAACAAATGACTTGCTCCCAATGATTGAAAGGTAGCAGAATATGAAGGAAAACATCACGTTGTATGCTTTCATGTAAAGACTGACTATTGACAACAGCGTATGTTACAGAGAATAACAGTTTGAAATCAGGGTTGAATTAAGTTGTGTTTCCCTACTAGTTGGCTGTGCAAACACCTCACACATGTTCACAACCAACAAAAAGCTGAGGAATATGAAGGAAAACATGGTTATTTAGAACTCTATGTGAATACTTTCTAAAATGACATCTTTTGTCTATTTATACTTACTTTGGCTAAGAATGAGACCTTTTTAAACCCTCTGTTAGATAAACTCTCTATTTCATGTAGAAGGTGATTCAAACAAATGACTTGCTCACAATGATTGAAAGGTAGCAGAAAAGCAAGGAATACATCACATTCTGTAGTTTAATGTAAAGACTGACTCATGACACCAGTGTATGTTACAGAGATTTGAAATCAGTGTTGAATTAAGTTGTGTTTCCCTACTAGTTGGCTGTGCAAACACCTTACACATGTTCAAAGAACAGTTTGAAATCAGTTTTGAATTAAGTTGTGTTTCCCTACTAGTTGGCTGTGCAAACACCTCACACATGTTCACAACCAACAAAAACTTGAGGAATATGAAGGAAAACATGGTTATTTAGAACTCTATGTGAATACTTTCTAAAATGACATCTTTTGTCTTTTTATACTTACTTTGGCTAAGAATGAGACCTTTTAAAAGCTCTGTGTAAATAAACTCTCTATTTCATGTAGAAGGTGATTCAAACAAATGACTTGCTCACAATGATTGAAAGGTAGCAGAAAAGCAAGGAATACATCACGTTGTGTGGTTTCATGTAAAGACTGACTATTGACAACAGTGTATGTTACAGAGAAGAACAGTTTGAAATCAGTGTTGAATTAAGTTGTGTTTCCCTACTAGTTGGCTGTGCAAACACCTCACACATGTTCACAACCTACAAAAAGCTGAGGAAATTGAAGGAAAACATGGTTATTCAGAACCCTATGTGAATACTTTCTAAACTGAAATCTTGTGTCTATTTTAACTTACTTTGGCTAAGAATGACACCTTTTAAAAGCTCTGTGTAGATAAACTCTCTATTTCATGTAGAAGGTGATTCAAACAAATGACTTGCTCCCAATGATTGAAAGGTAGCAGAATATGAAGGAAACCATCACGTTGTATGCTTTCATGTAAAGACTGACTCATGACACCAGTGTATCCTACAGAGAAGAACAGTTTGAAATCAGTGTTGAATTAAGTTGTGTTTCCCTACTAGTTGGCTGTGCAAACACCTCACACATGTTCACAACCAACAAAAAGCTGAGGAATATGAAGGAAAACATGGTTATTTAGAAAACTATGTGAATACTTTCTAAAATGACATCTTTTGTCTATTTATACTTACTTTGGCTAAGAATGAGACCTTTTAAACCCTCTGTGTAGATAAATTCTCTATTTCATGTAGAAGGTGATTCAAACAAATGACTTGCTCCCAATGATTGAAAGGTAGCAGAATATGAAGGAAACCATCACGTTGTATGCTTTCATGTAAAGACTGACTCATGACACCAGTGTATCCTACAGAGAAGAACAGTTTGAAATCAGTGTTGAATTAAGTTGTGTTTCCCTACTAGTTGGCTGTGCAAACACCTCACACATGTTCACAACCAACAAAAAGCTGAGGAATATGAAGGAAAACATGGTTATTTAGAACTCTATGTGAATACTTTCTAAAATGACATCTTTTGTCTATTTATACTTACTTTGGCTAAGAATGAGACCTTTTAAACCCTCTGTGTAGATAAACTCTCTATTTCATGTAGAAGGTGATTCAAACAAATGACTTGCTCACAATGATTGAAAGGTAGCAGAAAAGCAAGGAATACATCACATTGTGTAGTTTAATGTAAAGACTGACTATTGACAACAGTGTATGTTACAGAGATTTGAAATCAGTGTTGAATTAAGTTGTGTTTCCCTACTAGTTGGCTGTGCAAACACCTCACACATGTTCACAACCAACAAAAAGCTGAGGAATATGAAGGAAAACATGGTTATTCAGATCCCTATGTGAATACTTTCTAAACTGACATCTTTTGTCTATTTATACTTCTTTGGCTAAGAATGAGACCTTTTAAAAGCTCTGTGTAGATAAACTCTATTTCATGTAGAAGGTGATTCAAACAAATGACTTGCTCCCAATGATTGAAAGGTAGCAGAATAGCAAGGAATACATCACGTTGTGTAGTTTAATGTAAAGACTGACTTTGGACACCAGTGTATGTTACAGAGATTTGAAATCAGTTTTGAATTAAGTTGTGTTTCCCTACTAGTTGGCTGTGCAAACACCTCACACATGTTCACAACCAACAAAAAGCTGAGGAATATGAAGGAAAACATGGTTATTTAGAACTCTATGTGAATACTTTCTAAAATGACATCTTTTGTCTTTTTATACTTACTTTGGCTAAGAATGAGACCTTTAAAAGCTCTGTGTAGATAAACTCTCTATTTCATGTAGAAGGTGATTCAAACAAATGACTTGCTCCAATGATTGAAAGGTAGCAGAATATGAAGGAAAACATCACGTTGTGTGGTTTCATGTAAAGACTGACTCATGACACCAGTGTATGTTACAGAGAAGAACAGTTTGAAATCAGTGTTGAATTAAGTTGTGTTTCCCTACTAGTTGGCTGTGCAAACACCTCACACATGTTCACAACCAACAAAAAGCTGAGGAATATGAAGGAAAACATGGTTATTTAGAACTCTATGTGAATACTTTCTAAAATGACATCTTTTGTCTTTTTATACTTACTTTGGCTAAGAATGAGACCTTTTAAAAGCTCTGTGTAGATAAACTCTCTATTTCATGTAGAAGGTGATTCAAACAAATGACTTGCTCACAATGATTGAAAGGTAGCAGAAAATGAAGGAATACATCACGTTGTGTGGTTTCATGTAAAGACTGACTATTGACAACAGTGTATGTTACAGAGAAGAACAGTTTGAAATCAGTGTTGAATTAAGTTGTGTTTCCCTACTAGTTGGCTGTGCAAACACCTTACACATGTTCACAACCAACAAAAAGCTGAGGAATATGAAGGAAAACATGGTTATTTAGAACTCTATTTGAATACTTTCTAAAATGACATCTTTTGTCTTTTTATACTTACTTTGGCTAAGAATGAGACCTTTTAAAAGCTCTGTGTAGATAAACTCTCTATTTCATGTAGAAGGTGATTCAAACAAATGACTTGCTCCCAATGATTGAAAGGTAGCAGAATATGAAGGAATACATCACGTTGTGTGGTTTCATGTAAAGACTGACTATTGACAACAGTGTATGTTACAGAGAAGAACAGTTTGAAATCAGTGTTGAATTAAGTTGTGTTTCCCTACTAGTTGGCTGTGCAAACACCTTATACATGTTCACAACCAACAAAAAGCTGAGGAATATGAAGGAAAACATGGTTATTTAGAACTCTATGTGAATACTTTCTAAAATGACATCTTTTGTCTATTTATACTTACTTTGGCTAAGAATGAGACCTTTTAAACGCTCTGTGTAGATAAACTCTATTTCATGTAGAAGGTGATTCAAACAAATGACTTGCTCACAATGATTGAAAGGTAGCAGAATATGAAGGAATACATCACGTTGTGTGGTTTCATGTAAAGACTGACTCATGACACCAGTGTATGTTACAGAGAAGAACAGTTTGAAATCAGTGTTGAATTAAGTTGTGTTTCCCTACTAGTTGGCTTTGCAAACTCCTTACACATGTTCACAACCAACAAAAAGCTGAGGAATATGAAGGAAAACATGGTTATTTAGAACTCTATGTGAATACTTTCTAAAATGACATCTTTTGTCTTTTTATACTTACTTTGGCTAAGAATGAGACCTTTTAAATGCTCTGTGTAGATAAACTCTCTATTTCATGTAGAAGGTGATTCAAACAAATGACTTGCTCCCAATGATTGAAAGGTAGCAGAATATGAAGGAAAACATCACGTTGTATGGTTTCATGTAAAGACTGACTATTGACAACAGTGTATGTTACAGAGAATAACAGTTTGAAATCAGTGTTGAATTAAGTTGTGTTTCCCTACTAGTTGGCTGTGCAAACACCTCACACATGTTCACAACCAACAAAAAGCTGAGGAATATGAAGGAAAACATGGTTATTTAGAACTCTATGTGAATACTTTCTAAAATGACATCTTTTGTCTTTTTATACTTACTTTGGCTAAGAATGAGACCTTTTAAAAGCTCTGTGTAGATAAACTCTATTTCATGTAGAAGGTGATTCAAACAAATGACTTGCTCCAATGATTGAAAGGTAGCAGAATATGAAGGAATACATCACGTTGTGTGGTTTCATGTAAAGACTGACTATTGACAACAGTGTATGTTACAGAGAAGAACAGTTTGAAATCAGGGTTGAATTAAGTTGTGTTCCCTACTAGTTGGCTGTGCAAACACCTCACACATGTTCACAACCAACAAAAAGCTGAGGAATATGAAGGAAAACATGGTTATTTAGAACTCTATGTGAATACTTTCTAAAATGACATCTTTTGTCTTTTTATACTTACTTTGGCTAAGAATGAGACCTTTTAAAAAGCTCTGTGTAGATAAACTCTATTTCATGTAGAAGGTGATTCAAACAAATGACTTGCTCCCAATGATTGAAAGGTAGCAGAAAAGCAAGGAATACATCACGTTGTGTGGTTTCATGTAAAGACTGACTATTGACAACAGTGTATGTTACAGAGAAGAACAGTTTGAAATCAGGGTTGAATTAAGTTGTGTTTCCCTACTAGTTGGCTGTGCAAACACCTCACACATGTTCACAACCAACCAAAAGCTGAGGAATATGAAGGAAAACATGGTTATTTAGAACTCTATGTGAATACTTTCTAAAATGACATCTTTTGTCTTTTTATACTTACTTTGGCTAAGAATGAGACCTTTTAAAAGCTCTGTGTAGATAAACTCTCTATTTCATGTAGAAGGTGATTCAAACAAATGACTTGCTCCCAATGATTGAAAGGTAGCAGAATATGAAGGAAAACATCACGTTGTATGCTTTCATGTAAAGACTGACTATTGACAACAGTGTATGTTACAGAGAATAACAGTTTGAAATCAGGGTTGAATTACTAGTTGGCTGCAAACACCTTACACATGTTCAAAGAACAAAGTTGTGTTTCCTACTAGTTGGCTGTGCAAACACCTTACACATGTTCACAACCAACAAAAAGCTGAGGAATATGAAGGAAAACATGGTTATTTAGAACTCTATGTGAATACTTTCTAAAAATGACATCTTTGTCTATTTATACTTACTTTGGCTAAGAATGAGACCTTTAAAAGCTCTGTGTAGATAAACTCTCTATTTCATGTAGAAGGTGATTCAAACAAATGACTTACTCCCAATGATTGAAAGGTAGCAGAATATGAAGGAAACCATCACGTTGTATGCTTTCATGTAAAGACTGACTATTGACAACAGTGTATGTTACAGAGAAGAACAGTTTGAAATCAGTGTTGAATTGTTGTGTTTCCCTACTAGTTGGCTGTGCAAACACCTCACACATGTTCACAACCAACAAAAAGCTGAGGAATATGAAGGAAAACATGGTTATTTAGAACTCTATGTGAATACTTTCTAAATTGACATCTTTTGTCTATTTATACTTACTTTGGCTAAGAATGAGACCTTTTTAAACCCTCTGTTAGATAAACTCTCTATTTCATGTAGAAGGTAATTCAAACAAATGACTTGCTCACAATGATTGAAAGGTAGCAGAAAAGCAAGGAATACATCACGTTGTGTGGTTTCATGTAAAGACTGACTCATGACACCAGTGTATGTTACAGAGATTTGAAATCAGTGTTGAATTAAGTTGTGTTTCCCTACTAGTTGGCTGTGCAAACACTACACATGTTCAAAGAACAGTTTGAAATGAGTTTTGAATTAAGTTGTGTTTCCCTACTAGTTGGCTGTGCAAGCACCTCACACATGTTCACAACCAACAAAAAGCTGAGGAATATGAAGGAAAACATGGTTATTTAGAACTCTATGTGAATACTTTCTAAAATGACATCTTTTGTCTTTTTATACTTACTTTGGCTAAGAATGAGACCTTTTAAAAGCTCTGTGTAGATAAACTCTCTATTTCATGTAGAAGGTGATTCAAACAAATGACTTGCTCACAATGATTGAAAGGTAGCAGAAAAGCAAGGAATACATCACGTTGTGTGGTTTCATGTAAAGACTGACTATTGACAACAGTGTATGTTACAGAGAAGAACAGTTTGAAATCAGTGTTGAATTAAGTTGTGTTTCCCTACTAGTTGGCTGTGCAAACACCTTACACATGTTCACAACCAACAAAAAGCTGAGGAATATGAAGGAAAACATGGTTATTTAGAAAACTATGTGAATACTTTCTAAAATGACATCTTTTGTCTATTTATACTTACTTTGGCTAAGAATGAGACCTTTTAAATGCTCTGTGTAGATAAACTCTATTTCATGTAGAAGGTGATTCAAACAAATGACTTGCTCCCAATGATTGAAAGGTAGCAGAATATGAAGGAAACCATCACGTTGTGTGGTTTCATGTAAAGACTGACTCATGACAACAGTGTATCCTACAGAGAAGAACAGTTTGAAATCAGTGTTGAATTAGGTTGTGTTTCCTTACTAGTTGGCTGTGCAAACACCTCACACATGTTCACAACCAACAAAAAGCTGAGGAATATGAAGGAAAAACATGGTTATTTAGAACCCTATGTGAATACTTTCTAAACTGACATCTTTTGTCTATTTATACTTACTTTGGCTAAGAATGAGACCTTTTAAACCCTCTGTTAGATAAACTCTCTATTTCATGTAGAAGGTGATTCAAACAAATGACTTGCTCACAATGATTGAAAGGTAGCAGAATATGAAGGAATACATCACGTTGTGTGGTTTAATGTAAAGACTGACTCATGACACCAGTGTATGTTACAGAGAAGAACAGTTTGAAATCAGTGTTGAATTGTTGTGTTTCCCTACTAGTTGGCTGTGTAAACACTCTTAAACACTCTTGCCACATGTTCAAAGAACAGTTTGAAATCAGTTTTGAATTAAGTTGTGTTTTCCTTACTAGTTGGCTGTGCAAACACCTCACACATGTTCACAACCAACAAAAAACTTGAGGAATATGAAGGAAAACATGGTTATTTAGAACTCTATGTGAATACTTTCTAAAATGACATCTTTTTTCTATTTATACTTACTTTGGCTAAGAATGAGACCTTTTAAAAGCTCTGTGTAGATAAACTCTATTTCATGTAGAAGGTGATTCAAACAAATGACTTGCTCACAATGATTGGAAAGGTAGCAGAAAAGCAAGGAATACATCACATTGTGTGGTTTCATGTAAAGACTGACTCATGACACCAGTGTATGTTACAGAGACGAAATTAGGGTGAAGTTTAGTTTCTACCAGTTGGTTGTGCAAACACTTTACACATGTTCAAAGAACAGTTTGAAATCAGTGTTGAATTGTTGTGTTTCCCTACTAGTTGGCTGTGCAAACACCTCACACATGTTCACAACCAACAAAAGCTGAGGAATATGAAGGAAAACATGGTTATTTAGAACCCTATGTGAATACTTTCTAAAATGACATCCTTTGTCTATTTTAACTTACTTTTGCTAAGAATGAGACCTTTAAAAGCTCTGTGTAGATAAACTCTCTATTTCATGTAGAAGGTGATTCAAACAAATGACTTGCTCACAATGATTGAAAGGTAGCAGAATATGAAGGAATACATCACCTTGTGTGGTTTCATGTAAAGATTGACTCAAGACACCAGTGTGTCCTACAAAGAAGAACAGTTTGAAATCAGTGTTGAATTAAGTTTTGTTTCCCTACTAGTTGGCTGTGCAAACACCTTAACATGTTCAAAGAACAGTTTGAAATCAGTTTTAATTTGGTTAAAGTTTCCCCTACTAGTTGGCTGTGCAAACACCTCACACATGTTCACAACCAACAAAAGCTGAGGAATATGAAGGAAAACATGGTTATTTAGAACTCTATGTGAATACTTTCTAAAATGACATCTTTTGTCTATTTATACTTACTTTGGCTAAGAATGAGACCTTTTAAACCCTCTGTGTAGATAAACTCTATTTCATGTAGAAGGTGATTCAAACAAATGACTTGCTCACAATGATTGAAAGGTAGCAGAAAAGCAAGGAATACATCACATTGTGTAGTTTAATGTAAAGATTGACTCATGACACCAGTGTATGTTACAGAGATTTGAAATCAGTGTTGAATTGTTGTGTTTCCCTACTAGTTGGCTGTGCAAACACCTTACACATGTTCAAAGAACAGTTTGAAATCAGTTTTGAATTAAGTTGTGTTTCTACTAGTTGGCTGTGCAAACACCTCACACATGTTCACAACCAACAAAAAAGCTGAGGAATATGAAGGAAAAACATGGTTATTTAGAACTCTATGTGAATACTTTCTAAAATGACATCTTTTGTCTTTTATACTTACTTTGGCTAAGAATGAGACCTTTAAAAGCTCTGTGTAGATAAACTCTATTTCATGTAGAAGGTGATTCAAACAAATGACTTGCTCCCAATGATTGAAAGGTAGCAGAATATGAAGGAATACATCACCTTGTGTGGTTTCATGTAAAGACTGACTATTGACACCAGTGTGTGTTACAAAGAAGAACAGTTTGAAATCAGTGTTGAATTAAGTTTTGTTTCCTACTAGTTGGCTGTGCAAACACCTCACACATGTTCACAACCAACAAAAGCTGAGGAATATGAAGGAAAACATGGTTATTTAGAACTCTATGTGAATACTTTCTAAAATGACATCTTTTGTCTATTTATACTTACTTTGGCTAAGAATGAGACCTTTAAACCCTCTGTTAGATAAACTCTATTTCATGTAGAAGGTGATTCAAACAAATGACTTGCTCACAATGATTGAAAGGTAGCAGAAAAGCAAGGAATACATCACATTGTGTAGTTTAATGTAAAGACTGACTCATGACACCAGTGTATGTTACAGAGATTTGAAATCAGTGTTGAATTAAGTTGTGTTTCCCTACTAGTTGGCTGTGCAAACACCTACGTGATGTTCAGCAACAGTTTGAAATCACTTGAATTAAGTTGTCCACACATGTTCAAAGAACAGTTGAAATTGAGTTTGAATTAAGTTGTGTTTTCCCTACTAGTTGGCTGTGCAAACACCTCACACATGTTCACAACCAACAAAAACCTGAGGAATATGAAGGAAAACATGGTTATTTAGAACTCTATGTGAATACTTTCTAAAATGACATCTTTTGTCTTTTTATACATACTTTGGCTAAGAATGAGACCTTTAAAAGCTCTGTGTAGATAAACTCTCTATTTCATGTAGAAGGTGATTCAAACAAATGACTTGCTCCCAATGATTGAAAGGTAGCAGAATATGAAGGAAAACATCACGTTGTATGCTTTCATGTAAAGACTGACTATTGACAACAGTGTATGTTACAGAGAATAACAGTTTGAAATCAGGGTTGAATTGTTGTGTTTCCCTACTAGTTGGCTGTGCAAACACCTCACACATGTTCACAACCAACAAAAAGCTGAGGAATATGAAGGAAAACATGGTTATTTAGAACTCTATGTGAATACTTTCTAAAATGACATCTTTTGTCTATTTATACTTACTTTGGCTAAGAATGAGACCTTTTTTAAACCCTCTGTTAGATAAACTCTCTATTTCATGTAGAAGGTGATTCAAACAAAATGACTTGCTCACAATGATTGAAAGGTAGCAGAATATGAAGGAATACATCACATTGTGTAGTTTAATGTAAAGACTGACTCATGACACCAGTGTATCCTACAGAGATTTGAAGCAAAATGATCTACACCTTTACACATGTTCAAAGAACAGTTTGAAATCAGTTTTGAATTGTTGTGTTTTCCTGCTAGTTGGCTGTGCAAACACCTCACACATGTTCACAACCAACAAAAACCTGAGGAATATGAAGGAAAACATGGTTATTTAGAACTCTATGTGAATACTTTCTAAAAATGACATCTTTTGTCTTTTTATACTTACTTTGGCTAAGAATGAGACCTTTAAAAGCTCTGTGTAGATAAACTCTATTTCATGTAGAAGGTGATTCAAACAAATGACTTGCTCTCAATGATTGAAAGGTAGCAGAATATGAAGGAATACATCACGTTGTGTGGTTTCATGTAAAGACTGACTATTGACAACAGTGTATGTTACAGAGAAGAACAGTTTGAAATCAGGGTTGAATTAAGTTGTGTTTCACTAGTTGGCTGTGCAAACACCTCACACATGTTCACAACCAACAAAAAAGCTGAGGAATATGAAGGAAAACATGGTTATTTAGAACTCTATGTGAATACTTTCTAAAATGACATCTTTTGTCTATTTAGACTTACTTGGCTAAGAATGAGACCTTTAAACCCTCTGTTAGATAAACTCTCTATTTCATGTAGAAGGTGATTCAAACAAATGACTTGCTCCCAATGATTGAAAGGTAGCAGAATATGAAGAAACCATCACGTTGTATGCTTTCATGTAAAGACTGACTCATGACACCAGTGTATCCTACAGAGAAGAACAGTTTGAAATCAGTGTTGAATTGTTGTAGCTTTCCTACTAGTTGGCTGTGCAAACACCTCACACATGTTCACAACCAACAAAAAGCTGAGGAATATGAAGGAAAACATGGTTATTTAGAACTCTATGTGAATACTTTCTAAAATGACATCTTTTTGTCTTTTATACATACTTTGGCTAAGAATGAGACCTTTAAACGCTCTGTGTAGATAAACTCTCTATTTCATGTAGAAGGTGATTCAAAACAAATGACTTGCTCACAATGATTGAAAGGTAGCAGAATATGAAGGAATACATTGCCTTGTGTGGTTTCATGTAAAGATTGACTCAAGACACCAGTGTGTCCTACAAAGAAGAACAGTTTGAAATCAGTGTTGAATTAAGTTGTGTTTCCCTACTAGTTGGCGCAAACACCTTACACATGTTCAAAGAACAGTTTGAAATCAGTTTTGAATTAAGTTGTGTTTCTACTAGTTGGCTGTGCAAACACCTCACACATGTTCACAACCAACAAAAGCTGAGGAATATGAAGGAAAACATGGTTATTTAGAAAAAATATGTGAATACTTTCTAAAATGACATCTTTTGTCTTTTTTATACTTACTTTGGCTAAGAATGAGACCTTTTAAAAGCTCTGTGTAGATAAACTCTATTTCATGTAGAAGGTGATTCAAACAAATGACTTGCTCCCAATGATTGAAAGGTAGCAGAAAAGCAAGGAAATACATCACGTTGTGTGGTTTCATGTAAAGACTGACTATTGACAACAGTGTATGTTACAGAGAAGAACAGTTTGAAATCAGTGTTGAATTAAGTTGTGTTTCCCTACTAGTTGGCTGTGCAAACACCTCACACATGTTCACAACCAACAAAAAGCTGAGGAATATGAAGGAAAAACATGGTTATTTAGAACTCTATGTGAATACTTTCTAAAATGACATCTTTTGTCTTTTATACTTACTTTGGCTAAGAAAGAGACCTTTTTAAACGCTCTGTGTAGATAAACTCTCTATTTCATGTAGAAGGTGATTCAAACAAATGACTTGCTCCAATGATTGAAAGGTAGCAGAATATGAAGGAAAACATCATTGTGTGGTTTCATGTAAAGATTGACTATTGACACCAGTGTATGCTACAAAGAAGAACAGTTTGAAATCAGTTTTGAATTGTTGTGTTTCCCTACTAGTTGGCTGTGCAAACACCTCACACATGTTCACAACCAACAAAAAGCTGAGGAATATGAAGGAAAAACATGGTTATTTAGAACTCTATGTGAATACTTTCTAAAATGACATCTTTTGTCTTTTTATACTTACTTTGGCTAAGAATGAGACCTTTAAAAAGCTCTGTGTAGATAAACTAACTATTTAATGTAGAAGGTGATTCAAACAAATGACTTGCTCCCAATGATTGAAAGGTAGCAGAATATGAAGGAAAACATCACGTTGTATGCTTTCATGTAAAGACTGACTATTGACAACAGTGTATGTTACAGAGAATAACAGTTTGAAATCAGTGTTGAATTAAGTTGTGTTTCCCTAATAGTTGGCAGTTCAATCTCCTCACACATGTTCACAAACAACAAAAAGCTGAGGAATATGTAGTATAACATGGTTATTTAGAACTCTATGTTAATACTTTCTAAAATGACATCTTTTTGTCTATTTATACATACTTTGGCTAAGAATGAGACCTTTTAAACCCTCTGTGTAGATAAACTCTCTATTTCATGTAGAAGGTGATTCAAACAAATGACTTGCTCCCAATGATTGAAAGGTAGCAGAAAAGCAAGGAATACATCACATTGTTTAGTTTAATGTAAAGATTGACTCATGACACCAGTGTATGTTACAGAGATTTGAAATCAGTGTTGAATTAAGTTGTGTTTCCTTACTAGTTGGCTGTGCAAACACTCTTACACATGTTCAAAGAACAGTTTGAAATCAGTTTTGAATTGTTAAGTTTCCCTACTAGTTGGCTGTGCAAACACCTCACACATGTTCACAACCAACAAAAAGCTGAGGAATATGAAGGAAAACATGGTTATTTAGAACTCTATGTGAATACTTTCTAAAATGACATATTTTGTCTATTTATAATTATTTTGGCTAAGAATGAGACCTTTAAAAGCTCTGTGTAGATAAACTCTATTTCATGTAGAAGGTGATTCAAACAAATGACTTGCTCCCAATGATTGAAAGGTAGCAGAATATGAAGGAAACATCACGTTGTATGCTTTCATGTAAAGACTGACTATTGACAACAGTGTATGTTACAGAGAAGAACAGTTTGAAATCAGTGTTGAATTAAGTTGTGTTTCCTACTAGTTGGCTGTGCAAACACCTCACACATGTTCACAACCAACAAAAAGCTGAGGAATATGAAGGAAAACATGGTTATTTAGAAAACTATGTGAATACTTTCTAAAATGACATCTTTTGTCTTTTTATACTTACTTTGGCTAAGAATGAGACCTTTTAAAAGCTCTGTGTAGATAAACTCTCTATTTCATGTAGAAGGTGATTCAAACAAATGACTTGCTCCCAATGATTGAAAGGTAGCAGAATATGAAGGAAAACATCACGTTGTGTGGTTTCATGTAAAGACTGACTATTGACAACAGTGTATGTTACAGAGAAGAACAGTTTGAAATCAGGGTTGAATTAAGTTGTGTTTCCCTACTAGTTGGCTGTGCAAACACCTCACACATGTTCACAACCAACAAAAAGCTGAGGAATATGAAGGAAAACATGGTTATTTAGAACTCTATGTGAATACTTTCTAAAATGACATCTTTGTCTTTTTATACTTACTTTGGCTAAGAATGAGACCTTTAAACGCTCTGTAGATAAACTCTCTATTTCATGTAGAAGGTGATTCAAACAAATGACTTGCTCACAATGATTGAAAGGTAGCAGAATATGAAGGAATACATCACCTTGTGTGGTTTCATGTAAAGATTGACTCAAGACACCAGTGTGTGTTACAAAGAAGAACAGTTTGAAATCAGGGTTGAATTAAGTTGTGTTTCCCTACTAGTTGGCTGTGCAAACACCTTACACATGTTCAAAGAACAGTTTGAAATCAGTTTTGAATTAAGTTGTGTTTCCCTACTAGTTGGCTGTGCAAACACCTCACACATGTTCACAACCAACAAAAAAGCTGAGGAATATGAAGGAAAACATGGTTATTTAGAACTCTATGTGAATACTTTCTAAAATGACATCTTTTGTCTTTTTATACTTACTTTGGCTAAGAATGAGACCTTTAAAAGCTCTGTGTAGATAAACTCTATTTCATGTAGAAGGTGATTCAAACAAATGACTTGTTCCCCAATGATTGAAAGGTAGCAGAATATGAAGGAATACATCACGTTGTATGCTTTCATGTAAAGACTGACTATTGACAACAGTGTATGTTACAGAGAAGAACAGTTTGAAATCAGTGTTGAATTGTTGTGTTTCCCTACTAGTTGGCTGTGCAAACACCCTCACACATGTTCACAACCAACAAAAAGCTGAGGAATATGAAGGAAAACATGGTTATTTAGAAAACTATGTGAATACTTTCTAAAATGACATCTTTTGTCTATTTATACTTACTTTTGGCTAAGAATGAGACCTTTAAACCCTCTGTGTAGATAAACTCTCTATTTCATGTAGAAGGTGATTCAAACAAATGACTTGCTCCCAATGATTGAAAGGTAGCAGAATATGAAGGAAACCATCACGTTGTATGCTTTCATGTAAAGACTGACTCATGACACCAGTGTATCCTACAGAGAAGAACAGTTTGAAATCAGTGTTGAATTAAGTTGTGTTTCCCTACTAGTTGGCTTTGCCAAATCCTCACACATGTTCACAACCAACAAAAAGCTGAGGAATATGAAGGAAAACATGGTTATTTAGAACTCTATGTGAATACTTTCTAAAATGACATCTTTTGTCTATTTATACTTACTTTAGCTAAGAATGAGACCTTTTTAAATGCTCTGTGTAGATAAACTATATTTCATGTAGAAGGTGATTCAAACAAATGACTTGCTCCCAATGATTGAAAGGTAGCAGAATATGAAGGAATACATCACGTTGTGTGGTTTCATGTAAAGACTGACTATTGACAACAGTGTATGTTACAGAGAAGAACAGTTTGAAATCAGTGTTGAATTAAGTTGTGTTTCACTACTAGTTGGCTGTGCAAACACCTTACACATGTTCACAACCAACAAAAAGCTGAGGAATATGAAGGAAAAACATGGTTATTTAGAACTCTATGTGAATACTTTCTAAAATGACATCTTTTGTCTATTTATACTTACTTTGGCTAAGAATGAGACCTTTTAAACCCTCTGTTAGATAAACTCTCTATTTCATGTAGAAGGTGATTCAAACAAATGACTTGCTCACAATGATTGAAAGGTAGCAGAAAAGCAAGGAATACATCACATTGTGTAGTTTAATGTAAAGACTGACTATTGACAACAGTGTATGTTACAGAGATTTGAAATCAGTGTTGAATTAAGTTGTGTTTCCTACTAGTTGGCTGTGCAAACACCTCACACACATGTTCACAACCAACAAAACCTGAGGAATATGAAGGAAAACATGGTTATTTAGAACTCTATGTGAATACTTTCTAAAATGACATCTTTTGTCTTTTTATACTTACTTTGGCTAAGAATGAGACCTTTAAAAGCTCTGTGTAGATAAACTCTCTATTTCATGTAGAAGGTGATTCAAACAAATGACTTGCTCCCAATGATTGAAAAGGTAGCAGAATATGAAGGAATACATCACGTTGTGTGGTTTCATGTAAAGACTGACTATTGACAACAGTGTATGTTACAGAGAAGAACAGTTTGAAATCAGGGTTGAATTGTTGTGTTTCCTACTAGTTGGCTGTGCAAACACCTCACACATGTTCACAACCAACAAAAAGCTGAGGAATATGAAGGAAAACATGGTTATTTAGAAAACTATGTGAATACTTTCTAAAATGACATCTTTTGTCTATTTATACTTACTTTGGCTAAGAATGAGACCTGTGAACCCTCTGTGTAGATAAACTCTATTTCATGTAGAAGGTGATTCAAACAAATGACTTGCTCCCAATGATTGAAAGGTAGCAGAATATGAAGGAAACCATCACGTTGTATGCTTTCATGTAAAGACTGACTCATGACACCAGTGTATCCTACAGAGAAGAACAGTTTGAAATCAGTGTTGAATTAAGTTGTGTTTTCCTGCTAGTTGGCTTTGCCAAATCCTTACACATGTTCACAACCAACAAAAAGCTGAGGAATATGAAGGAAAACATGGTTATTCAGAACTCTATGTGAATACTTTCTAAACTGACATCTTGTGTCTATTTTGACTTACTTTGGCTAAGAATGAGACCTTTTAAACGCTCTGTGTAGATAAACTCTCTATTTCATGTAGAAGGTGATTCAAACAAATGACTTGCTCACAATGATTGAAAGGTAGCAGAATATGAAGGAATACATCGCCTTGTGTGGTTTCATGTAAAGATTGACTCAAGACACCAGTGTGTCCTACAGAGAAGAACAGAGAACAGAGAAGAACAGAGAAGAATCAGTGTTGAATTAAGTTGTGTTTCCCTACTAGTTGGCTCTGCAAACACCTTACACATGTTCAAAGAACAGTTTGAAATCAGTTTTGAATTAAGTTGTGTTTCCCTACTACTTGGCTGTGCAAACACCTCACACATGTTCACAACCAACAAAAACCTGAGGAATATGAAGGAAAACATGGTTATTTAGAACTCTATGTGAATACTTTCTAAAATGACATCTTTTGTCTTTTTATACTTACTTTGGCTAAGAATGACACCTTTTAAAAGCTCTGTGTAGATAAACTCTATTTCATGTAGAAGGTGATTCAAACAAATGACTTGCTCCCAATGATTGAAAGGTAGCAGAATATGAAGGAAAACATCACGTTGTATGCTTTCATGTAAAGACTGACTATTGACAACAGTGTATGTTACAGAGAAGAACAGTTTGAAATCAGTGTTGAATTAAGTTGTGTTTCCCTACTAGTTGGCTGTGCAAACACCTCACACATGTTCACAACCAACAAAAGCTGAGGAATATGAAGGAAAACATGGTTATTTAGAAAACTATGTGAATACTTTCTAAAATGACATCTTTTGTCTATTTATACTTACTTTGGCTAAGAATGAGACCTTTTAAACCCTCTGTGTAGATAAACTCTCTATTTCATGTAGAAGGTGATTCAAACAAATGACTTGCTCCCAATGATTGAAAGGTAGCAGAATATGAAGGAAACCATCACGTTGTATGCTTTCATGTAAAGACTGACTCATGACACCAGTGTATCCTACAGAGAAGAACAGTTTGAAATCAGTGTTGAATTGTTGTGTTTTTCCCTACTAGTTGGCTGTGCAAACACCTCACACATGTTCACAACCTACAAAAAGCTGAGGAAATTGAAGGAAAAACATGGTTATTCAGAACCCTATGTGAATACTTTCTAAACTGACATCTTGTGTCTATTTTAACTTACTTTGACTAAGAATGAGACCTTTTAAAAGCTCTGTGCAGATAAACTCTCTATTTCATGTAGAAGGTGATTCAAACAAATGACTTGCTCACAATGATTGAAAGGTAGCAGAAAAGAAGGAATACATCACGTTGTGTAGTTTAATGTAAAGACTGACTCATGACACCAGTGTATGTTACAGAGATTTGAAATCAGTGTTGAATTGTTGTGTTTCCCTACTAGTTGGCTGTGCAAACACCTCACACATGTTCACAACCAACAAAAACCTGAGGAATATGAAGGAAAACATGGTTATTTAGAACCCTATGTGAATACTTTCTAAAATGACATCTTTTGTCTTTTTATACATACTTTGGCTAAGAAAGAGACCTTTAAACGCTCTGTGTAGATAAACTCTCTATTTCCATGTAGAAGGTGATTCAAACAAATGACTTGTTCCCAATGATTGAAAGGTAGCAGAATATGAAGGAAAACATCACGTTGTGTGGTTTCATGTAAAGATTGACTCAAGACACCAGTGTGTCCTACAAAGAAGAACAGTTTGAAATCAGTGTTGAATTAAGTTGTGTTTCCCTACTAGTTGGCTGTGCAAACACCTTACACATGTTCAAAGAACAGTTTGAAATCAGTTTTGAATTAAGTTGTGTTTCCCTACTAGTTGGCTGTGCAAACACCTCACACATGTTCACAACCAACAAAAAGCTGAGGAATATGAAGGAAAACATGGTTATTTAGAACTCTATGTGAATACTTTCTAAAATGACATCTTTTGTCTATTTATACTTACTTTGGCTAAGAATGAGATCTTTAAACCCTCTGTGTAGATAAACTCTCTATTTCATGTAGAAGGTGATTCAAACAAATGACTTGCTCACAATGATTGAAAGGTAGCAGAAAAGCAAGGAATACATCACATTGTATATTTTAATGTAAAGATTGACTCATGACACCAGTGTATGTTACAGAGATTTGAAATCAGTGTTGAATTGTTGTGTTTCCTACTAGTTGGCTGTGCAAACACCTTACACATGTTCAAAGAACAGTTTTGAAATCAGTTTTGAATTAAGTTGTGTTCCCTACTAGTTGGCTGTGCAAACACCTCACACATGTTCACAACCAACAAAAAGCTGAGGAATATGAAGGAAAACATGGTTATTTAGAACTCTATGTGAATACTTTCTAAAATGACATCTTTTGTCTTTTTATACTTACTTTGGCTAAGAATGAGACCTTTTAAAAGCTCTGTGTAGATAAACTCTCTATTTCATGTAGAAGGTGATTCAAACAAATGACTTGCTCCCAATGATTGAAAGGTAGCAGAATATGAAGGAAAAACATCACGTTGTATGCTTTCATGTAAAGACTGACTATTGACAACAGTGTATGTTACAGAGAAGAACAGTTTGAAATCAGGGTTGAATTAAGTTGTGCTTCCCTACTAGTTGGCTGTGCAAACACTCACACATGTTCACAACCAACAAAAAAGCTGAGGAATATGAAGGAAACATGGTTATTTAGAAAACTATGTGAATACTTTCTAAAATGACATCTTTTGTCTATTTATACTTACTTTGGCTAAGAATGAGACCTTTTAAACCCTCTGTAGATAAACTCTCTATTTCATGTAGAAGGTGATTCAAACAAATGACTTGCTCCCCAATGATTGAAAGGTAGCAGAATATGAAGGAAACCATCACGTTGTATGCTTTCATGTAAAGACTGACTCATGACACCAGTGTATCCTACAGAGAAGAACAGTTTGAAATCAGTGTTGAATTGTTGTGTTTCCTGCTAGTTGGCTTGCCAAACCTTACACATGTTCACAACCAACAAAAGCTGAGGAATATGAAGGAAAACATGGTTATTCAGAACTCTATGTGAATACTTTCTAAACTGACATCTTGTGTCTATTTTTGACTTACTTTTGGCTTAGAATGAGACCTTTTAAACGCTCTGTGTAGATAAACTCTCTATTTCATGTAGAAGGTGATTCAAACAAATGACTTGCTCACAATGATTGAAAGGTAGCAGAATATGAAGGAATACATCGCCTTGTGTGGTTTCATGTAAAGATTGACTCAAGACACCAGTGTGTCCTATAGAGAGAAATAGAGAACAGAGAAGAACAGAGAAGAACAGAGAACAGAGAAGAACAGAGAAGAATCAGTGTTGAATTGTTGTGTTTCCTACTAGTTGGCTCTTGCAAACACCTTTACACATGTTCAAAGAACAGTTTGAAATCAGTTTTGAATTGTTGTGTTTCCTACTAGTTGGCTGTGCAAACACCTCACATGTTCACAACCAACAAAAACCTGAGGAATATGAAGGAAAAACATGGTTATTTAGAACTCTATGTGAATACTTTCAAAAATGACATCTTTTGTCTTTTTTATACTTACTTTGGCTAAGAATGAGACCTTTAAAAGCTCTGTGTAGATAAACTCTATTTCATGTAGAAGGTGATTCAAACAAATGACTTGCTCCCAATGATTGAAAGGTAGCAGAATATGAAGGAAACATCACGTTGTATGCTTTCATGTAAAGACTGACTATTGACAACAGCGTATGTTACAGAGAATAACAGTTTGAAATCAGGGTTGAATTGTTGTGTTTCCCTACTAGTTGGTTGTGCAAACACCTCACACATGTTCACAACCAACAAAAAGCTGAGGAATATGAAGGAAAACATGGTTATTTAGAAAACTATGTGAATACTTTCAAAATGACATCTTTTGTCTATTTATACTTACTTTGGCTAAGAATGAGACCTTTTAAACCCTCTGTGTAGATAAACCTCTATTTCATGTAGAAGCTGATTCAAACAAATGACTTGCTCCCAATGATTGAAAGGTAGCAGAATATGAAGGAAACCATCACGTTGTATGCTTTCATGTAAAGACTGACTCATGACACCAGTGTATGTTACAGAGAAGAACAGTTTGAAATCAGTGTTGAATTAAGTTGTGTTTCTACTAGTTGGCTGTGCAAACACCTCACACATGTTCACAACCTACAAAAAGCTGAGGAAATTGAAGGAAAACATGGTTATTCAGAACCCTATGTGAATACTTTCTAAACTGACATCTTGTGTCTATTTTGACTTACTTTTGGCTTAGAATGAGACCTTTTAAACGCTCTGTGTAGATAAACTCTCTATTTCATGTAGAAGGTGATTCAAACAAAATGACTTGCTCACAATGATTGAAAGGTAGCAGAATATGAAGGAATACATCGCCTTGTGTGGTTTCATGTAAAGATTGACTCAAGACACCAGTGTGTCCTACAGAGAAGAACAGAGAGAGAAGAACAGAGAAGAAGAAATCAGTGTTGAATTAAGTTGTGCTTCCTACTAGTTGGCTGTAAACACCTTTACACATGTTCAAAGAACAGTTTGAAATCAGTTTTGAATTGTTGTGTTTCCTACTAGTTGGCTGTGCAAACAACTCACACATGTTCACAACCAATAAAAAGGTGAGGAATATGAAGGAAAACATGGTTATTTAGAACTCTATGTGAATACTTTCTAAAATGACATCTTGTGTCTATTTTAACTTACTTTGGCTAAGAATGACACCTTTTAAAGCTCTGTGTAGATAAACTCTATTTCATGTAGAAGGTGATTCAAACAAATGACTTGCTCCCCAATGATTGAAAGGTAGCAGAATATGAAGGAAAAACATCACGTTGTATGCTTTCATGTAAAGACTGACCTCATGACACCAGTGTATCCTACAGAGAAGAACAGTTTGAAATCAGTGTTGAATTAAGTTGTGTTTCCCTACTAGTTGGCTGTGCAAACACCTCACACATGTTCACAAAAAACAAAAAGCTGAGGAATATGAAGGAAAACATGGTTATTTAGAACTCTATGTGAATACTTTCTAAAATGACATCTTTTGTCTATTTATACTTACTTTGGCTAAGAATGAGACCTTTTTAAACCCTCTGTTAGATAAACTCTCTATTTCATGTAGAAGGTGATTCAAACAAATGACTTGCTCACAATGATTGAAAGGTAGCAGAAAAGCAAGGAATACATCACATTGTGTGGTTTCATGTAAAGACTGACTATTGACAACAGTGTATGTTACAGAGATTTGAAATCAGTGTTGAATTAAGTTGTGTTTCCCTACTAGTTGGCTGTGCAACACCTACACATGTTCAAAGAACAGTTTGAAATCAGTTTTGAATTAAGTTGTGTTTCCCTACTAGTTGGCTGTGCAAACACCTCACACATGTTCACAACCAACAAAAACTTGAGGAATATGAAGGAAAACATGGTTATTTAGAACTCTATGTGAATACTTTCTAAAATGACATCTTTTGTCTTTTTATACTTACTTTGCTAAGAATGAGACCTTTTAAAAGCTCTGTGTAGATAAACTCTCTATTTCATGTAGAAGGTGATTCAAACAAATGACTTGCTCCCAATGATTGAAAGGTAGCAGAATATGAAGGAAAACATCACGTTGTATGCTTTCATGTAAAGACTGACTATTGACAACAGTGTATGTTACAGAGAAGAACAGTTTGAAATCAGTGTTGAATTAAGTTGTGTTTTACTAGTTGGCTGTGCAAACACCTCACACATGTTCACAACCAACAAAAAGCTGAGGAATATGAAGGAAAACATGGTTATTTAGAAAACTATGTGAATACTTTCTAAAATGACATCTTTTGTCTATTTATACTTACTTTGGCTAAGAATGAGACCTTTTAAACCTCTGTGTAGATAAACTCTCTATTTCATGTAGAAGGTGATTCAAACAAATGACTTGCTCCCAATGATTGAAAGGTAGCAGAATATGAAGGAAACCATCACGTTGTATGCTTTCATGTAAAGACTGACTCATGACACCAGTGTATCCTACAGAGAAGAACAGTTTGAAATCAGTGTTGAATTAAGTTGTGTTTTCCTGCTAGTTGGCTTTGCCAAATCCTTATACATGTTCACAACCAACAAAAAGCTGAGGAATATGAAGGAAAACATGGTTATTTAGAACTCTAAGTGAATACTTTCTAAAATGACATCTTTTGTCTATTTATACTTGCTTTGGCTAAGAATGAGACCTTTTAAATGCTCTGTGTAGATAAACTCTATTTCATGTAGAAGGTGATTCAAACAAATGACTTGCTCCCCAATGATTGAAAGGTAGCAGAATATGAAGGAATACATCACGTTGTGGTTTCATGTAAAGACTGACTATTGACAACAGTGTATGTTACAGAGAAGAACAGTTTGAAATCAGTGTTGAATTAAGTTGTGTTTCCTACTAGTTGGCTGTGCAAACACCTTCACACATGTTCACAACCAACAAAAAAGCTGAGGAATATGAAGGAAAACATGGTTATTTAGAAAACTATGTGAATACTTTCTAAAATGACATCTTTGTCTATTTATACTTACTTTGGCTAAGAATGAGACCTTAAAAGCTCTGTGTAGATAAACTCTATTTCATGTAGAAGGTGATTCAAACAAATGACTTGCTCACAATGATTGAAAGGTAGCAGAATATGAAGGAATACATCACATTGTGTAGTTTAATGTAAAGACTGACTCATGACACCAGTGTATGTTACAGAGATTTGAAATCAGTGTTGAATTGTTGTGTTTCCTACTAGTTGGCTCTGCAAACATTCTGTTACTATGTAAAGACTGACTATTGACAACAGTATGCTCAGAAGAACAGTTTGAAATCAGTGTTGAATTAAGTTGTGTTTCCCACTAGTTGGCTGTGCCAGTAAAACACCTGCACACATGTTCACAACCAACAAAAACCTGAGGAATATGAAGGAAAACATGGTTATTTAGAAATCTATGTGAAAACTTTCTAAAATGACATCTTTTGTCTTTTTATACTTACTTTGGCTAAGAATGAGACCTTTAAAAGCTCTGTGTAGATAAACTCTATTTCATGTAGAAGGTGATTCAAACAAATGACTTGTTCCCCAATGATTGAAAGGTAGCAGAATATGAAGGAAACCATCACGTTGTATGCTTTCATGTAAAGACTGACTATTGACACCAGTGTATCCTACAGAGAAGAACAGTGGGGCTTGAAATCAGTGTTGAATTAAGTTGTGTTTTCCTACTAGTTGGCTGTGCAAACACCTCACACATGTTCACAACCAACAAAAAGCTGAGGAATATGAAGGAAAACATGGTTATTTAGAACTCTATGAATACTTTCTAAAATGACATCTTTTGTCTATTTATACTTACTTTGGCTAAGAATGAGACCTTTAAAACGCTCTGTGTAGATAAACTCTCTATTTCATGTAGAAGGTGATTCAAACAAATGACTTGTTTCCCAATGATTGAAAGGTAGCAGAATATGAAGGAAACCATCACGTTGTGTGCTTTCCATGTAAAGACTGACTTATGACACCAGTGTATCCTACAGAGAAGAACAGAACAGAGAAGAACAGAGAAGAATCAGTGTTGAATTAAGTTGTGTTTCCTTACTAGTTGGCTCTGCAAACACCTTACACATGTTCAAAGAACAGTTTGAAATCAGTGTTGAATTAAGTTGTGTTTCCCTACTAGTTGGCTGTGCAAACACCTCACACATGTTCACAACCAACAAAAAGCTGAGGAATATGAAGGAAAACATGGTTATTTAGAACTCTATGTGAATATTTCTAAAATGACATCTTTTGTCTATTTATACTTACTTTGGCTAAGAATGAGACCTTAAAAGCTCTGTGTAGATAAACCCTATTTCATGTAGAAGGTGATTCAAACAAATGACTTGCTCTCAATGATTGAAAGGTAGCAGAATATGAAGGAATACATCACGTTGTGTGGTTTCATGTAAAGACTGACTATTGACACCAGTGTATGTCCTACAGAGAAGAAGAACAGAGAACAGAGAAGAACAGTTTGAAATCAGTGTTGAATTGTTGTGTTTCCTTACTAGTTGGCTCTGTAAATGACTTTGTATACATGTTCAAAACAACAGCTTGAAATCAGTTTTTAATTGTTGTGTTTCCTTACTACTTATTGTAAACACCTCACACATGTTCACAAACCAACAAAAAACCTGAGGAATATGAAGGAAAACATGGTTATTTAGAACTCTATGTGAATACTTTCTAAAATGACATCTTTTGTCTTTTTTATACTTACTTTGGCTAAGAATGAGACCTTTAAAAGCTCTGTAGATAAACTCTCTATTTCATGTAGAAGGTGATTCAAACAAATGACTTGCTCCCAATGATTGAAAGGTAGCAGAATATGAAGGAAAACATCACGTTGTATGCTTTCATGTAAAGACTGACTCATGACACCAGTGTAAGCCCTGCTACAGAGAAGAACAGTTTGAAATCAGTGTTGAATTAAGTTGTGTTTCCCTACTAGTTGGCTGTGCAAACACTTCCACATGTTCACAACCTGGAAACAAAAGCTGAGGAATATGAAGGAAAACATGGTTATTTAGAAATCCATGTGAATACTTTCTAAAAATGACATCTTTTGTCTATTTATACTTACTTTGGCTAAGAATGAAAGACCTTTTTAAACCCTCTGTGCAGATAAACCTCTCTATTTCATGTAGAAGGTGATTCAAACAAATGACTTTGCTCACAATGATTGAAAGGTAGCAGAATATGAAGGAAACCATCCATCACGTTGTATGCTTTCATGTAAAGACTGACTCATGACACCAGTGTATCCTTGTGCAGAGAAGCTAGAACAGTTTGAAATCAGTGTTGAATTAAGTTGTGTTTCCCTACTAGTTGGCTGCTGTGCAAACACCTCATGTTACATGTTCACAACCAACAAAAAAGCTGAGGAATATGAAGGCGAGAAAAAATATGGTTATTTAGAACCCTATGTGAATACTTTCTAAAATGACATCTTTTTGTCTATTTTTATACTTACTTTTGATTCAAGAATGAGACCTTTTAAAAACGCTCTGTGTAGATAAACTCTCTATTTCATGTAGAAGGTGATTCAAACAAATGACTTGCTCTACAATGATTGAAAGGTACAGAATATGAAGGAATACATCATTGCTGTGTGTGGTTTCATGTAAAGACTGACCTAAGCCATGACACCAGTGTATGTTACAGAGAAGAACAGTTTGAAATCAGTGCTGAAATTGGCCCAAAGTTGTGTTTCCCTACTAGTTGGCTGTGCAAATGTCTTACACATGTTCAAAGAACAGTTTGAAATCAGTTTTGAATTGTTGTGTTTCCTACTAGGTTGGCTGTGCAAACACCTCACACATGTTCACAAATCAACAAAAAGCTTGAGGAATATGCAAGGAAAAACATGGTTATTTAGGAACTCTATGTGAAATACTTTCTAAATGACATCTTTTTGTCATTTATACTTACTTTCTTGGCTAAGAATGAGACCTTTAAACGCTCTGTGTAGATAAACTCTCTATTTCATGTAGAAAGGTGGATTCAGAACAAATGACTTGCTCACAATGATTGGAAAAGGTAGCAGAATATGAAGGGAATACATCACATTGTATGGTTTAATGTAAAGATTGACTCAAGACACCAGTGTATCCTAAAGGCAGAGATTTGAAATGAAGCTTGAAATCAGTGTTGAATTAAGTTGTGTTTCCCTTACTAGTTGGCTGTGCAAATGATTCCTTACACATGTTCTGTAAAAGAACAGTTTGAAATCAGTTTTGAATTGTTGTAGTTTCCTCACTAGTTGGCTGCCAGCAAACACCCTCACACATGTTCACAACCAACAAAAAAGCTTGAGGAATATGAAGGAAAAACATGGTTATTTAGAACTCCCATGTGAATACTTTCTAAAATGACATCTTTTTGTCTATTTATACTTACTTTGGCTAAGAATGAGACCTTTTAAACCCTGTAGATAAAACTCTCTATTTCCATGTGCAGAAGCAAGATTCAAACAAATGACTTGCTCCCAATGATTGAGAAAAGGTAGCAGAATATGAAGGAAAACATCACGCTGTATGCTTTTAAAGACTGGACTCATGACACCAGTGTATGTTAGCAGAGATTTGAAATCAAAAGTTGAATTAAGTTGTGTTTCTACTAGTTGGCTTGCAAACACTCACACATGTTCAAAGAACAGTTTGAAATCAGGGAAGGCTGAATTAAGTTGTGTTTCCTTACTAGTTACACATGCAAACACCTCAATACATGTTCACAACCAACAAAAGCTGAGGAATATGAAGGAAAACATGGTTATTTAGGAAACTCTATGTGAATACTTTCTAAAATGACATCTTTTGTCTATTATATACTTCACTTCTTTGGCTAAGAATGAGACCTTTAAACCCTCTGTGTGTAGATGTAAACTCTCTATTCTCATGTAAGAAGGTGATTCTAAACAAATGACTTGCTCCCAATGATTGGAAAAAGGTAGCAGAATATGAAGGAAACCATCACGTTGTATGCTTTCATGTAAAGACTGACTCATGAGACACCAGTGTATGTTCGGCAGAGAAGAACAGTTTGAAATCAGTGTTGAATTAAGTTGTGTTTTCCCTACTAGTTGGCTGTTGCCAAACACTTACACACATGTTCACAACCAACAAAAAGCTGAGGAATATGAAGGAAAAACATGGTTATTTAGAACTCTATGTGAATACTTTCTAAACTGACATCTTGGTGTCTATTTATGACTTACTTTGGCTTAGAAATGAGACCTTTAAACGCTCTGTGTAGATAAACTCTATTTCATGTAGAAGGTGATTCAAACAAAATGACTTGCTCCCAATGATTGAAAGGTAGCAGAGAATATGAAGGAATACATCAGCCTTGTGGTTTCATGTAAAGATTGACTCAAGACACCAGTGTCCTAAGCAGAGAAGAACAGAGAACAGAGAAGAACAGAGGCTAACTCAGTGTTGAATTGTTGTGTTTCCCTACTAGTTGGCTCCTGCAAACACCTTACACATGTTCAAAGAACAGTTTGAAATCAGTTTTGAATTAAGTTGTGTTTCCCTTACTTTAGTTGGCAGTAAACACTCCCCACACATGTTCACAACTCAACAAAAACTCAGGAATATGAAGGAAAGCATGGTTATTTAGAACTCTATGTGAATACTTTCTGGGAAAATGACATCTTTTGTCTTTTTATATACTTACTTTTGGCTAAGGAATGAGACCTTAAAAGCTCTGTGTAGATAAACTCTCTATTTCATGTAGAAGGTGATTCAAAGCTCAAATGACTTGCTCCCCAATGATTGAAAGGTAAGCAGAATATGAAAGCGAATACATCACGTTGTATGGTTTCATGTAAAAGACTGACCTATTGACAACCAGTGTATGTTAGCAGAGAAGAACAGAGAACAGAGAAGGAAACAGAGAAGAATCAGTGTTGAATTGTTGTGTTTCCCTACTAGTTGGTTGCTGTGCAAACACAGCAATACGTAACTGGA